>NW_012267252.1:440100-452563 GCF_000151885.1 Dipodomys ordii
GTGAAGGGTAAACAAAAGGAGGAGGCAGCAATGCTGGGTAAGAAACGTACGCATTATCCTGCCCATGTAATTGTAACCCCTCTGTACAGTATCTTCACAAATAAAAAAAAAAAAGAATCTCAGACTTTCCTACCCAGGCTGGCTTTGAACCAAGATCCTCTGATCTCAGCTTCCTGAGTAGCTAGGATTATAGGCGGATGCCTGGCTAAATATCTCTTATAGATTACTTTTGTTTGTTTTTGTTAATTTTTGTCAGTCCTGGTGCTTGAACTCTGAGCCTGGACACCTCTCTCAGCTCTTCAGCTCAAGGTAAGCACTCTACCACTAGGACCACAGCACCACTTCCAGTTTTCTGGTGCTTAATTGGAGATAAGAGTCTCATGAATGTTCCTGCCCAGGCTGGCTTTGAACTGTAATCCTCAGATCTCAGCCTCTTGAGTAGCTAGGATTACAGGTGTAAGCCACCAGTGCCTGGCTAGATCACATTTTTATAATCATGATTTTCACACAATTAAATTACTCCTCTATATCAAATCACTACAATTGAAACTATTATTTTAAAGATAAAGCTTTTTTTTTTCCTTTGCTGGTCATGGGGCTTGAATTCTGGGCTTGGGTGCTGTCCCTTAGCTCTTCAGCTTGTCAAAGCTAGTGCTCTACCACTTGAGCCACAGCACCACTTCTGGCTTTTTCTGTTTATGTAGTGCTGAGGAATCAAACCCAGGGCCTTATGCATGCAAGATAAGCACTCTACCACTGAGCCACCTTCCCAGCCCCAAGATAAAGCTTATATACATGTGCTCTTAGATTTATACTCTTGTAGCTATATACTACTACAAACTAAAACAATTATATCTTTGGCTCAAGTGTGTAAGTCATCACTGAGGTATCTGAATATTTTTCATAAAAGAATGCTAAGTAAGCCAGGTGACAGTGGCTCATGCCTGTAATCCTAGCTACTCAGGAGGCTGAGATCTGAGGATCGCGGTTCATAGCCAGCCCGGGCAGGAAAGTCCGTGAGACTCTTTATCTCCAATAAATCACCAGAAAACCAGAAGTGGTTCTGTAGTTCAAGTGGTAGAGCACTCGCCTTGAGCTGAAGAGCTGAGGGACAGTACCCAAGACAAGCATTCAAGCCCCATGACCCCCCCCCCACAAAAAAATGCTAAGTACATGTACTGCACACATTTTCCCTAGTCTTTTGTTTTCGATTTTCTTAAATGTGTTCCTGCATGTCCTTTATTATTTCTGTTGAGGTATAATTAATAAATTATAGTCAATCCATGAATCAATTTTATGATATTGAAAACTGAACACAGAGCCTTGCTCATGTTAGGTTTGTGCTCTGCCACTGAGCTACATCCCAGCCCTAAATATACATATCTTACAAGTTCAAATAAGTATAGATGTGTGTGATTTCTTTCATTCAAGATACATATTTTTGAGATTCATCTATGTTTTTCCATATAAGACTTTCTAGTACAAGTCTTGTTGGGGGCCATACATTTTAATCTTTCCTGGATATATACCTAAGAACAAAATTGTTGGGTCACAGTGAAGATGAAGTGGTTGTACTACTGCCCATTCCTACTACAGTATTCAGACTGTCAGAATATGTTTGATGTTATCAATTCTGGTGGACATACAGTAGTACCTATGGTCGGGTAATGAAGCATCTGTTCAAATCTTTTGCTTATTATTAGCGTTTGCTTTTTGTCCTTACATTGAGTGTTATCAGATAATGTACTAAGAAATACTATTTCACATACAAGTCTGCGTTTTTGTCTTCATAATGACATATTTTGTTGAGCATTTATTTTTATTTAGGCTTTTAACAATAATTTTTGTTATTTGACTATGAAATTTTTGCTTACTTCAAATTTATAGATATCATTCTATGTTTTTCTCCCAGGGCTAAACACATCACACCAGTGGGTCATGATGTGCTATCTGAACTTTTAGAGAATTCATTTCAGACTAGATTTCAAGGCTAATTGTATTGTTTTATTTCATAAATGTCTCTAATTTACTCTAGTTTAAAGTGGGTTATATTTTATACAGGCTAATTAACATATATTGGAAGAAAACTGCTGTCAGTTTATTGATTCTTAGTTGCATAGACTTCACTGAGACTCTGCTGAGAGTTAATAACTTATTAGAAAAATACTAAATATTCCTAAAATAGCTGCAAGTGATTTATTGACATTGTGAAGTCAGGCCAGGAACTTCTATCACAATCTCATTATTAAGCAAGGAGAATACTAGGGAAGATAAGTAACATTAAACAAAAGAATTTAGTAATAACTCAACATTAGATTTTGAAATAATTGTTATGACAGAAAGAGCTGAGAAGTGACTAGATTGTTTCACTTTTCTGTTGATGTCTGGGAGAATCCTAGGGACAACAGTGGCAGCACCAATGGACTCGATCACCATGACTGTCAGCAAAATTCCTGTCCCTGAAGTCTTTCAAACATCAATCAGCCACTATTTGCCTTTATCTCTTAATAAGTTAGTTGAATAGAAAAGTACTTTGTCCCCTTCAGAGTTCTTTTTCTTTTCTTTCTTTTTTTTTTTTTGTCGTTTGTGGGGCCTGAACTCTGGGCCTCAAAGCTAGTGCTCTACCATTTGAGCTACAGCACCATTTCTGGCTTTTTTCTGCTTATGTGGTGCTAAGGAATCAAACCCAGAGCCTCATGCATGCAAGGCAGGCACTCTAGCACTGAGCCACCTTCACAACCCATTCTTTTTCTTAATAACACAAATAAAAAGAAATTCTACTTTTATTAAGTTGTTTTGTAAATAATTTTCTTATCTTTTTAAAAAAAGAACTTTTTGTTATTTTTTTCTATTTTTTGTTTTTAGTTTTCTCTTTTTTTAAATTAGTGTATTCATTTTACAAAGGAGTTTCATTTTGATATTTCCATACATTATTTACAAACGACTCAATATTCAACTGTGGGAGGTCTGGTAAGCACAGCTGTGTGCTTTAAGGATTTAAAGGATACTGAATTTCCTTATATAGTAACAGAAAAGTGGATGCCATACAAGAGTGTAATAATATCTGTGTTGTCAGATTTTTCAAGTGAAGTCAGGAATCTGGCCATCTAGGTAAAATTTCCTGATTTTTATATGTTGACATATGTTAAAATAACAACAAAAGCCATTTCATAGGTGAGATCAAACAAGTATATATGCTACAGACTGCTGTTTGCAACTCAGTCTCCATGCCATCACTTATATATTAAGCTGATGGAAACAGCCCAGGTAAGACCTCTGTCAACTAAAGCTTCAAAGAGTGGCTAGTTAGGCAGGGAAAAATTTTTCAGAAAAAAAAAAGCACTTCGAGTATTAAACCCCTGCCCCCACTTCATTCTAAAAGCACTATAACATGTACCTTAGCTTTCCTTTCTATTCTAAGAAAAAAATTCATATGAAGTGCCAACAGATAAGCATGTATGGATTTTGAAGTGATTCAAGTTAAGGAAATAGCTGTGAGAGTAGTAGCTCAGTGGTTTAGTGCTTGCCTAGCATGTACAAGGCCTTGACTTCTACCCCTTCCACCATAAAAAAAAAAGCAGAGAAATCTTTATTCTTGAATAAAATGCTTGCATGCGATTAACTACTGATATAAGACTATTATTACATAAGTCTTTACACTTTTATAGGAATGTAACATCTTTCAGCTTCTCAGGTTAGGCCTTAAAGTTAAAAATTTTACCATCAAATTACTTTCACAAATTCCTTAAATCTGCCTAAGTAAAGGACATGGCTTTGTATAAGCCACAATACTTTTAATAACTTCAAGACAATATACCTTATCATTGGAAAATATATTTCTTTAGTTATGCATGATCAAATCACAGTTGAATCTTTCAACTGACACCCATGTAATCCAGGTAGACTGAATGATCATAAAGTGCAGTGTTGTAGAAAGGGCAAACTAACTTGAAAAGCTACCTCTGACCCCTGCTAACTACTAGAAAAAGATACTGGTTAAACTAGCTAGATAAGAAAGAGGCACCAGGTAACTTCAATGCCTGAGTATCAGAGGTTTTGGAAAATAAAAAACACTATTGTGGCACAGGAACTCATAAATCAAGAATAAAAGTATAGTTTAGAAAATTTGATAATGTCAGTGCTGTAACACAATTAAAAGTCTTAAAGAAATAGTATTTGTTAGGAAAAGAATGGATGTTCTGTGCAATACAGTTTCTGGTAATCTGTTAATCCTATTTATAATCCTAGAGAACTAAGCTGCCCAACCCTGCTATGAGGGAAAATTGTATTTTGCATTCAATGTAGGTTTCTTAACTAGGAATTAAGTGTAATGCAACTAGATAGGAATTTCAATCTTTTAATTTTCAATGTATGCTAATAAACTTCATACTAGAAATATACCAATCACTTTACCAAGACTGGTGAAAACATGAACTGAAGTGAAAACACCATGCTTTTAACTTGTGAAGCTGGAGATTAAGTTCAAAAATCAAGGCAGATACTAAAGCTGTTCTAAGATACATTATAAAAAATAGATATGGGGCTGGGAAGGTGGCTCAGTGGTAGAGTGCTTGCCTTGCATTTATGAAGCCCTTGGTTCGATTCCTCAGCACCACATAAGCAGAAAAAGCTGGAAATGGGGCTGAGGCTCAAGTGGTAGAGTGCGCTATTCTACAGCTGAAGAGCTGAGCAACAGAGCCCAGGCCCAGAGTTCCAGCCCCACCACTGACAAAAAAATAAAAAATAAATAAAAAATAGATAAACATCTATTATAGAGTAAAAGCATTCATTTAATGGAGTACATAAAAAGCAAGAAGTGGTTACTACAAACTAGTCACCCTGGTAACTTTAATCATAAACCACAAGCTCAGAGCTCTAATAATTGTGATTGTCACAGTGAACACAGATTTATGGGAAAAGCTCTCTTAGACACAGGCTATATTCATCAGGACAAAATGTTAGTTTTAGTGAATGTGTGGGGAGAAAAGACTCATTCATTTTTAAACATTAGTAACATTATCTGGCTCTTAGAGGTTAAAAAGGAATCCTGCCATCAAATGGCTAATAAGCCAATCTAGACTTCAGTTAGTGGTCCTTTCTGAGCTATGACTTACCTGTATAAATTTGTACTGGTATAAAAATCGGGCTCCTGATACGTGAGCTTGTGGGTTGGATTGAAGGCCTATATACGCCCACAACACCTGGATCTCCAGAGAAACTGGGATGAAACAGCAGGAAGTACAGTTTGTAGCCTGCAGAAGGTAAAGAAGCATTTGCTTGAATAGCCTACTTAAAATCAAACGGATAAATTTAATTGGAATTGAATGACCTCCACCACAAAAACTATGATGAAGGAAACAGAAGACACATATAAAAATGTGAAGACCTTCTGCGTGCACAGATTGGAAGAATCACTGTTTTTTAAAATATCATACTACCCAAAGTGACTTACTGATTTAGTCAATATTGTCAAAACACCAATGAGATTCTTAATAGAAAGAACAAAATCCTAAAATTTTATGACATAAAAGACCTCGAATTGAGCCTGGGAATATGGCTTAGTGGTAGAGTGCTTTCCTAGCATGTATAAAGCCCTGGGTTCAATTCCTCAGTACTACATACACAGAAAAAGCCAGAAGTGGTTCTGTGGCTCAAGTGGTAGAGTACTAGCCTTGAGCAAAAGCAGCTCAGGGACAGTGCCCAGCCCCAGGACTGGCCAAAAAAGCATCCCGAATTGCCCAAGGAGTCCTGAACAGAAAGGACACAGCTTAACACCTGGCACAAGGACATAGTACAGGTTTACCATGTTACTGGCATAAAATTGATGGACACATAGATCATGTTACTGATACAAAGATCAATGAACACAACCTCTTCAAAAAAATGGTGCTGGGAATGCAGAATATTCATATACAGAATAACGAATCTTGAGCTCTATTTCAAACCATTTACAAAAATCAACTCCAAATGGACCAAAGACCTAAATGTCAGACCCAAACTATGAAACTACTAGAAGAAAACAGGTAAGTTAGTATAAAAACATTTTTTTAAGTGTCCCTCCTTACTGAAACACTGCAGTTCTTGCTGAGGATCCTGGTCCACTCTCCTTTCTGGGCTGGGTGAGCGTTACCAAAGATGGCCACATGTTCTGGTCTCAGTCTTCCATGAAGAGTCTGACAAATCTCCTGCTGCAACTTGTTGCAGTCCACCTCCTTGAGCCTGTAATTAAACACCTGGAGGTTGGAATGCGATGCTAATACAATATGTATTCGTGTAAATCTTACTAAATTTTAAGGGTCACTAGAAACCTCTTAGCATCAATATGGTATCTTTTTTTGAGCAGATAAGAATATATTTCTAGGGCTGGAAAGTTGGCTCAGTGGTAGAGCGCTTGCTTTGCATGCCTGAGGCCCTGGGTTCAATTCTTCAGCACCACATAAGCAAAAAAGAAAAAAAACCTGGAAGTGGCACTGTGACTCAAGTGGTAGAGCACTAGCTTTGAGCTAAAGAGCTGAGGGACAGCGCCCAGGCCCCACAACCGGACACACACACACACACACACACACATACACACACACACACACACACTTCTATTTTTGTCTCCTATTTCTTTTCCTTCCTAAAATTGTTTTTATTGTTACTATAAAGGTGCTATACAAAGGCAATATGGTATTATTTAGATTTAAAGACTATTCTTAATGAGTATTTTCTGAACTATCATTTAAAATATTAAAAAGTAGCTGGGCACCAGTGGCTCATGCCTGTAATCCTAGCTACTCAGGAGGCTGAGATCTAAGGATCGTGATTCAAAGCCAGTCAGGGCAGGAAAGTTCGTGAGACTCTTATCTCCAATTAACCACCAGAAAACCAGAAGTGGTTTTCTGAGCTGTGGCTCAAGCGGTAGAGCACTAGCCTTGAGCAGCTGAAGAGCTCAGGGACAGTGCCCAGGCTCAGAGTTCAAGCCCCACGACCACCAAAAAAATAAAAAATAAAATATTAAGAAGTGACTATATATCAAAGACAGGCACTAGTGGCTCACACCTGTAATTCCAGCTACTTGAGGAGCTGAGAACAGAAAGATTGACTTTCTAGGCCAGACTAGACAGAATAGTCCATGAGTCTCTTATTATTTGTGTGTGTGTGTGTGTGTGTGTGTGTGTATGCGCACGCCAGTCCTAAGGACTGAGTACTGCCCCTGAGCTTCTTTTACTCAAGGCTAGTGCTCTTACCACTGAGCTACAGCACTACTTCCAGCTTTTTCTGAGTAGTTTATTGGAAATAAGAGTTTCACAAACTTTCCTGCCCAGGTTAGCTTTGAACTGTGATTTTCAGATCTCAGCCTCTGGAGTAGCTAGGATTATAGGTATAAGCTTCCAGCACCTTGCCAAAAGACTTTTGTTGTTGTTGGTCATGGGGCTTTAATTCTGGGCCTGGGCCCTGTCCCTCAGCTCTCAGCTCAAGGGTAATGCTCTACCACTTTAGCCATAAAGCCACTTCTGGCTTTATCTGTTTATGTGGTGCTGAAGTATCGAACCCAGCACTCATGCAATGCACTTAACTACTGAGCCACTTCCCAGCCCTGGAAACTATCTTAATGGAAGAAGATAGGCATGGGTAGAGGCCTGTCATCCCATTTATAATGGGATGTTGAAAATAAGGGGATTATGGTTCAGGTGCATAAGTGGACAGGAAGTAAGGCCTTACATAAAAAATAACCAGCACAAAGCCAGCACAGGTGGCTCACGCCTGTAATCCTAGCTACTCAGGAGGCTGAGATCTGAGGATCACCGTTCAAAGCCAGCCTGGGCAGGAAAGACTGTGAGACTCCTATCTCCAATAAACCACCAGAAAACCGGAAGTGGCGCTGAGCTCAAGTGGTAGAGCGCTTGCCTTGAGCTGAAGAGCTGAGGGACAGCACTCAGGCCCAGAGTTCAAGCCCCACGACCGACAAAAAAAAAAAAAAAAAACCCAGCACAAAAAAGGGGCTGCATTGTGTGACTCAGCAATATACTACCTGCCTAGTAAATATGAAGCCCGAGGTTCAAACCCCAGTACCACCAAAAATAAAAAGTTCCTCCTAAGAAACCAGTGGCTCACACTATTCAGGAGGCTGAGACATGAGAATCATGGTTCAAAGCCAGTCTGGGCAGGGAAACCCATGTTATTTTTATTTATTTTTTTGGGGGGGTCCGGTCGTGAGGCTTGAACTCTGGCCTGGGCAATGTCCCTCAGCTCTTCAGCTCAAGGCTAGTACTCTACCACTTGAGCCACAGCGCCACTTCTGGCTTTTTTTCTTTTTGCTTGTATGGTGCTGAGGAATCGAATTCAGGGTCTCATGCATGCAAGGCAAGCGCTCTACCACTGAGCCACCTTCCCAGCCCCCATGGGTCTCTTATTGTCAATTAACTGCCATAAAAACCAAAAGTGGAGCTGTGGAACACTAGCCTTAAGCACTAACCTCCATAAAAGTGGAGCACCAGTCTTAAGCAAAAAAAGCTCCAAGACAGAACCTAGGCCCTGAGTTAAAGCCCTAAGAAGAGCAAAACAAACAAATAAATAAAAGGTTTCTACATCAACATTCTTCCTATAAGGAGATCAATTGTTAGGGAGGTTACAGAAGCAAAAAACTACCTGAACTTGCATCCAGATATTGCATTCACTCCAAATTGTACTTCATGTCTCTTAACAGAGCAGATTCCATCACCCTGGCTCTGCAAGAGGGTCATCTGAGGTGGAAGAGTGACAGTCAAGGAGACCACGATAGAAAAAAGAAAGTAGGCTTGGAAAATCTATACTGTCACTGTTCCCTTAACATTGTATCTTACACTACTATCCTGTTGTACAAATCATAAATTTATGCATTTTCCACTGGCAATTAAAAAAACAGAATGAGAGAAAAAATTAAACATACATCATATGAGTTTAAAAAAGCAGAAAGTTTGCTCCTCATCTTTAGCCACTCTAGTTGTTTGTTTGGGGCTTGAACTCTGGGCCTGAACACTGTCTCTGAACTTCTTTTGCTCGAGGCTAGAACTCTATCACTTGAGCACAGTGCTATTTCTGGCTTTTTCTGATTACTTTATTGGAGATGAGTCTATATTAGACTTTCTTACCCAGGCTGGCTTCAAACCACAGTTCTCAGATCTCAGCCTCGTAAGTAGCTAGGATTATAGAGTTGAGCCACTGGTGCCCTCCTAGTCATTCTAAAGTTTAAAGTTTTTAATTTTTAGGGCTGGAGGAATTGCTTAAGTGGTAGAAGTGCCTATCAATCGCAAGGCCTTAGATTCAAACCCCAGTATTCAGGTGGAATGTTGAAAGCCTTCAGTGGTATCAACACTTGGAAACATGATGGATTAGCAGAATTTGGAGAATTAGAAAATCTAAACTTAGCAGCATTTCCCCTTTAGCTACAAGAGCACCCAGATCTGCAAAGGATACGGAGTGACCGATGTCACCAGTTAGAACCAAGAGTGGCTTCCCAACAATATATCCAGGATTCCCACTTCTTGGACCAGGAGAAACAGCCCTGTTCCACTGAAAAGCCTGCAGAAAGAGTGAAGAACAGTTGGTTATTGTGAAAAGCATATTTTCCTATCTTGCCTGGCTTCTTATCTTTCCTTATAACATGATCTGTACTGAACAATCTAGTTTCCTTCCATGTATATCATGTTACAATTTATACTCCAATGTTTTAACATTGGAGTTCTTCATTACAAAAAACAAAAACAAAACAAAACAACACCTAAGTGCTAGTGGCTCACGTGGGTAATCCTAGCTACTCAGGAGGCTGAGATCTGAGGATTGCAGTTCAAAGCAGCCTGGGCAGAAAAGTCTGTGAGACTCTTATCTCCAATTAACCATCCCCAAAAATGGAAGTGGCACTGTAGCTCAAAAGTAGAGCGCTAGCCTTGAGCAGAAGAGCTCAGGGACAGCGTCCCAGCCCAGACAAAAAAACAAAAACAAAAACAAAAAACAATAAAACTTGATTGGAATTCTATCAAGGATTACAACCAAGAACCACTTAACCTAATTTCTCAAAAATTGCTCTGAGCCAGGTACCTGTAGCTCGTGCTTGTAATCCTAGGTACCTAGGAGGCTGAGATCTGAAGGATCTTGTTTCATAATCAGCTTGGGTAGAAAAGACCATGAAAACTCCATCTTCAAAATAACTAACAGCATGCTGGGCACTGGTGGCTCACACCTGTAATCCTAGCTACTCAGGAGGCTGAGATCTGAGGATCGCAGTTCAAAGCCAGCCTGGGCAGGAGAGACCGTGAGACTCCTATCTCCAATAAAACCACCAGAAAACCGGAAGTGGCACTGTAGCTCAAGTGGTAGAGCGCTCGCCTTGAGCTGAAGAGCTGAGGGACAGCACCCAGGCCCAGAGTTCAAGCCCCACAACCGACAAAAAAAAAAAAAAATAACTAACAGCAACAACAAAAGCAGAGCTAGCAACATTGCTCAAGTGGTAGAGTGCAAGCTTAAACAAGCAACATTAAGGCCATGATTCAAACCCTAGTACTGCAAAAGTTGCTATCAATTTAGTGCCATGTTTAAACTGGCTAAAATGAGACAACTATAATATTCCAGAGACAAAATGCAAAAGATAGAGAACTTACACAGAGTTGAACTCTGATGGGTTCAAAAAGGAAAACAAGTAGAAGAAAGCCAAAATGTGGTGATTAACACCAGAAACAAGATTCAGTGGGAAATGAGGAATGGCCAAAAATAAGAGGAAAAGCTAGTTAAATTCTTAACTGAGTTAAAGATTAAGTAAAAAGTAATCCTAGGTACTCAGAAGTCTGAGATCTGAGGATCATTCAGTTTGAAGCCAGCTTTGGCAGAAAAGTCCATGAAATTTATCTCCAATTAACTGCCAAAAAAGCCAGGAGCAGTACAAAAAAAAAAAAAAGTTGAATATCTATTACATGTAGTTAAAGAATATTCAATGTTGAAATTTTAGTCAAGAGTTAACTAGGCATTCATAGTTTTATTTTACATGCATTCTAGAAGCAGAGAGCTATTTCTAACCCTCTCAATCTGCTACAAGAAAAGGGCTCTAACCCTAAAGTGAATGATGAAGTCTTGCTGTAAGGAAACACCTGGTTCAACAGTCAAGTTGGTTTGTCCAAAACTGACAGAGACTTTCTGGATTCCAAAGGTCCCATTGGTCTCTATCTCATAGATGACCTGAAATGCAAAAGAAGAATCAATTAAGAAAAGAGCTATTGGACTAATTGTGTTTAAAGAAAAGTATTTTATAACTGTGTTATTATAACTACATGTATAAACTAAACAACATTTAAAACAAAAACAGCATGAAAAGATAGGGATAGCTTTACATTAATTACATTTACACAAGAAAAAAGAGGATAGGGTTTTTCTCGGAAGTGTTTATGGGAGAGTTGTGTTCAGAAAAAGTTTTGACTGGGGGAAGAAGACAGTAAGTACTAGAAGCAGAGGTGAGCTTCTGAAATGTAAACCACTCATCTTTAGATGGAAACTGGGCTACTTGACTCGAGGTGTCTGAAGCGAAAGATAGCTGCTAGCCGCTAGTAAATTTCTAGCAGTCTTTAAAATGATGATTTACTACTTCTGCACTGACTATTACAGATTTTTCCTATCAAAAGAAGAAATTATGATCAGTCAATAGGAATCAGTAACAGAGTGTGGGAAAAGGAAGGAGTCAGAATGTTCTGAACTTGAAATGTTCTGAACTGGAGGATGGTGGCAGTGGACATGTTAGAAACATAGTAAGGAGGAAGATATTGGGTTCAACTCGACATATGAAATCTCAGATAATACACAAAACTTCAGCTGGGGTTACACTAGCACATCTCTTACAATACTAACCAACATACATGAGTGTAGAATCTGAGGCCTGCAGCCCTACCTGGGAAACGATATTCTGACAAGTGTTTCCAGCCAACAGAGGAGGACTTGCCTGTGAGGTAAGTGTTATTGGAACGTGGAACTATCAAGGGAAAAAAAAAAAAGATCAACTAAAATTGAAAGTTGCATTTTCTCTTCTAGCTATGTATCATGCTAAAATGAGTATCTGTTTTCCCCTTTTCTTTCTCCTTCCATTGCTAGACTACAATTTAAATTCAAAACTTATTCTACATCAGCACATCTCAAAATATATTTCTCAGGACATTAATTCTATGAGATGATATAAAACAGGCACCCATAAACAAGTATAAGCAAACCTGTAATCAACTTTTAAGGGCCTTTATTTCATTAGAAGACTCTAAGAACCCCAAATGCTGTATTTAATTTTGTTTAACTCAAGTGTTTTCTAGATTTACTATAATACTTCATTAATCTTAAATTCATATGAAACTATTGGACTGCTCTTTGGTTTTTTTTTTTTGGTCGGTCGTGGGGCTTGAACTCTGGGCCTGGGCGCTGTCCCTCAGCTCTTCAGCTCAAGGCAAGCGCTCTACCACTTGAGCTACAGCGC
>NW_012267252.1:452613-472266 GCF_000151885.1 Dipodomys ordii
CATTTTCACAAATGGCAATTCAGGCTATAATGAAAACACAGAGCTTCTGACAATTTCCATATTTCTTTTTCTTTTTTTTTTTTGTCGATCGTGGGGCTTGAACTCTGGGCCTGGGCGCTGTCCCTCAGCTCTTCAGCTCAAGGCAAGCGCTCTACCACTTGAGCTACAGCGCCACTTCGGGTTTTCTGGTGGTTTATTGGAGATAGGAGTCTCACGGTCTCTCCTGCCCAGGCTGGCTTTGAACCGCGATCCTCAGATCTCAGACTCCTGAGTAGCTAGGATTACAGGCGTGAGCCACCAGCGCCCGGCTGGACTGCTCTTTGTAAAGCACTGTTTTAGATCCACATTTCACTATGATGCATCAGACTTACATTTCTTACATCATTAAAATACAGACTGAAATTGCTTTAGTTACAATATTCTTTTTCCTTTTCCCTGCTAAATGGCATCATACCTTCATATTCTGAAGATCAGTCATATTTTTGGGCACCTAGAAAAAGAGAACAATGGAGACATGGATATACATGAAGTCACCATGAGCTTGTAGTTTCAGATTACTACCAATGTACTTTGATGTTAGATTGTAGGAACAATCAAAATACTGGAACTGCTTGCTCTCTTTCTTACATTCCTAATTCTTCCTTACACTAAAGTGTCAGAACTTTAAGCTATATAGGTACATATGTATATATATATATACATATGTATATATACACACATATATAATATATACATATATATATACATAAATATACATGTACACAAATATATATCCTCAACTCATCTTTTTCCGATGACAGGCCTTCTGCCTTTTATGTAGCTCTTGAGAAGTCTGACTTTCAGTTGGTGAATTTTCCACAATCACAATAGTGGGTAGCATGTTGACTACAAATTCATGATGGTGACAAGGTGAGAACAGCAGCACACCCACCTTCAAGACTGTGAAATTATAGTAGGAGACAGCATCCAAGGCTGGATCTGAGGTACAGCTACTGGCCAGGTCCTTGAAGAAACGAGTACAGGTTGTACTTTTACTCTCTAGGAAACCTTACAACACAAAGAATGAACATGGTAGTAAATGAGAAAGTCTGTTTTAAATTGAGTAAGAAGGCTGGCACTTCTGCCCTGGACCCACCTGCAGGATTGCTCTCAACACAGAGTCCTCCGGCTCCCACTCCCGCAGGCTGCCTCAGTAAGCTTACTATAGACCACTGGGGGAAGTAAGTCAGAATGGGATCCCCAGCCTGTAGAACACAGTTTTTCAGTGAGAATGGATTGAAATAAACCAGCAATGACAAACAAAGTAAACTAAATGGCTTGTTTACAATGACAGAAGTATCCTCTAAAGAGCCAGGAATGGTTTACCACATCCTAGGGAGGCAGCACAAAGACACAATGACCATTGTTTACTATGATAGGAAAACCAAAAACAAACAATGGGAATTCCCTTCCCAGGCTCACCCTATAAAAAGAGAGTTGTGGCTGAGGTAGCAATGTTGAAGTAAATGATTTGCTTCCAAACTCTGCAGCTAGGGCCTGGAAGTTGGTTGCATTGACCTTTTGGAGCTTCTGGAAATAGTTTAATTTTGCTGCAATATTTTTCAAAAGAAAGAAGTTTAGTTAAAAACAAAAGCATTTACGTTTAAATACATAGCATGCCAAACAATATGAAAAAATTATTTAAGTATAATATACGTGTGAAAATGACTAAAATATAGTCAAAGTTGTTTTATAAATACATATACTTGCATTATGATAGCATCCAGATCAAGTTTTAGAACATTTCCCTGAAAGATTCCAAATTAGTATCCCATCTCTAGAGATAAAATTCAGATTTATTGATATGAACATCTTCTTTATAGATAACCTATTAACTGAATGTCTTAGTATGAGGATCTAAGTAAATAAACAGTCACTGAATGAATGTCAGTCAGCTCTTAGTCTCTTATAGCCAAGAATGTGTGTGATTAACAATTTGTGAAAAAAGGAAACTCGGCAATGGTGGTATTTGACCCTTACCAGATGACTGATTAAAAGAAAATTATACTGTTTCCATAGGACCAAGGCAAAGTTAAAGATAGTATTTGAGCTGTACTTTTCATTTTTCTTGGAAGAGGAAAAAGATCCTGTTGCTGTCCCGTGCCCAGAGTCCAATGAATGGCAAGTAACACTGGGTTTACCACTCCAAGCAAAAACAGGCTCCATGCTAGTTTTATTTTTTGTATTAAGTATGTCACTTGGACAATCAAAAGATAATGAGACCCAAATCATTGAAAGCAAATGATGCTTCTACACGAAATAAGTTTGGCACTTTGGGCTAGGTATGATGGTGTACACAGTAGTACTAGACACTGAGGCAGTAGAAGTAGGAGGATCATGGTCTGAAGTTGGCTAGGCAAAAAGTATGAGATGCTATCTGATAAAAGCAAAAGGATTGAAACATGGCTAAATGTTTCATTTAGGTAGAATACCTGCCTAGTTAAAAACCCTAGACACCAAGTGCCTTCCCCACCAAAAAAGGCTCGACTTTTGTCTACAACACATTTCATTTATGACTCTTCAGCTTTCTGATAGCACAAAATGAACACAGCTCTCAATTCTGGGGCCTCTCAAGACTATTCATCCTTTTTTCTTTTTTTTTGCCAGTCCTGGGGCTTCAACTCAGGATCCCTGCGCTTCTTTTGCTCAAGGCTAGCACCCTACCACTTGAGCCACAGCACCAGTTCCAGACTTCTCTGTTTATGTGCTACTAAGGAATTGAACCGAGGGCTTCATGCATGCAAGGCAAACACTCTACCACTAAGCCACACTCCCAGGCCCCCCCATCCCCGCCCTGTGCTTTTTGTATTCATTCTTTATACATCTAGATCATGCTACTGTTAACTGTTAACAACTTCAGTGTCATCTGGAGCTTGTCAGAAATATGTACACTCAGGCCATTCCTCACATCTCCTGAGTCTGGATCATGCTAACACAATCTCTAGGTGATGTCTGAATCATGTTGACAAAATTCCTAAGTGACACACATGTATATTAGCGTTTGAAAAAGCAGTGCTGCTCTGAAACAGGTGATGCTGATGTTGCTGTTCTGTAGACCACCTTCCACCTATGACCTGAAATCAAGGAGCCAAAGCTTCCAGGAGCTGCTTAACATTTCCTTTGGAATTTATAGTCTGAAAACCACAGAGGAGGACATATCAACTTCATAAAAGATGCAGTTATTTCTATCATTATAATTAAAAGTTAAACTGAAGCACAAATTAATAGGAGAGCTAGGTGGGATGGTAAATATTTTTTTCATAGCTTAAATCAGTAAGACAAAGTTAACATTTTCTCTCTCACTTCAGCTCAGATATACTGGTGGGAGTGATGGTAAACAGGAATTTTATCTTTTTCTTTTTTTTCATTTTATTGTGAAAATACTGTACAGAGGGGTTACAATTACATGGGCAAGATAATGAGTACATTTCTTATCAGACATTGTAGCCTCCTCCTTTGTTTGCCCTTCCCATCCTTTCCCAACCTCCCCCCTCCCCACCCAAACCTCCCCACTCCCCCCACCCTAAACAGGAATTTTAAAATGCACAGATATTACTTTATACAACTAAAGGTAATTTTTTTAATTTTAAGAAGAAAATAATGTAAACAAAATAAAATGTCCAGAGAAAGAGTATAACAGTCCAAGCTGGCCTAGGTAAAAAAAATGGATACTCTATCTGAAAAATAACTAAAACTGCAAAGGGTGTGGGGGGGGTGTAGCTTAAGTGGTAAAGTATCTGCCTAGTAAGCACAGGCTCTGAGTTCAAATCCTATTACCACTTTAAAAAATAACTATACAAAGGTTTCTGAACAAAACTAAGATAACCTTCATTGTCAGGCAAGGAGTGCAAGTTTGTAATCCCAGCATTGAGGGCTAAAGTAGGAGCATTATGAGTTCTGTGCTTGCTTGGGTGACCTTAAAAAGCAACAATAACAACAACAAAAGCAAAACCACAGAAAATGGGGGGAAAAAAGAACATTTCTCAACATCCATGCACTGTGGGCAAATAAAGATATGGTTTGTCCCTTTGAGGTGCTAATATCATACCTTTGAAAATATGGTCTACCATGAACTGGCAACAATACAAGAAATCCTATACATTCCAAGAGAACTTAAAACAACAAATGTATCAGAACTTTTGAGGATGATGAACAAGAGTGGATTCTTGGAAGAGTTACACATTTTAAAATGCAACGAGAAAGAGGAATATGTGAGTCAAGAAGAAAAGAAAACACAAACTTGGGGGAAATGCAATGGCTTGAGGACAATGAGAAGTTGAATTTGGCCAGAACAGAAGGTGAAATGTAGAGAGTGAGTGACAGTGAGTAGAAAAAAGAGTTAGCTCAAATATGAGAGCGCACTGACTTGCAGGCAAAGAAGCCGGACATTATTCTCCAGGTAGTAAAGTCAAATGAGCTTTTTGGACAAGGAAGAATGAGGCTGGGGAGCTGGACTTGTGTTTGTACAAAAGGAAAAAATAATGTAGAGAGGGATTACAATGACCTGAGTCAGGTAATGGGTACACTTCCTTCTGTACACCTTTATAATAACAATAAAGTGAATTATTTTTTAAAGGAAAAAGCTTATGGTCATTTCTCTACCTGTCTCACACATACACAGAGCAGGCATTCACATCACAGCCAGCCATGGAGAATCACTTTGTTATATGAACCAATCCAAAACATAGCATTATGCTGGCTTCCTTGTTCAGAAACCTTTGGAGAGTGTAGCAAGTTGGGGAGGATACATTCTATGATTATCAGAGTTAAAAGGGATGATTAGAAGTATTAAATTCTGGGTGACAGTGGCTTATACCTGTAATCCTAGCTACTCAGGGGGCTGAGATCTGAGGATCAAAGCCAGCCCAGGCAAGAAAATCCCTGAGACTCTTATCTCCAATTAACCACCAAGAAACCAGAAGTAGTGCTGTGATTCAAGTGGTAGAGTGCAGGCCTTGAGCTGAAGGGCTCAGGGATGCACCCAGGCCCAGAGTTCAAGCCCCATGACTGACAAAAAAAAAAGTATTAAATTCAAGTACTATTTGTTATCTGACCAAAAGCCTAAGAAATTGCAAAGGTCCTCTAATAGATTGGATATAGGAAAAGGTAGGATGAGAAGCAGAATTTAAGAGAAAGAACAAAAACAAAATATTTAAGAAAGAATGAATCAAGGGAAAGTGCAAAGACAAAGTCACTTCTCAATAAACGTTAGGTAAGAGCAACCAACGATGCTTCTACTCACAGTTGTTCACATGGACACAAAACTGCTTGATTCCATTTGAATTCATGAAAACTCTCGAAGGAAATGGAGAATTACTCTTAAAGATAAGAGAGTTGTCTACACACACCCAGCTTGAAGACCTGTGAAGAAAGACGAAGAACGTACATTTAGGAGAAGATGTAGATCTTTACGAGTGTCTTATTTAAAGAAATTTTCTTTAAGAGTGGTCCTCACCAGAGAGGCTCCTTGGGAAGCTACAATGAAACAACCCAAGTCTATTCTACTATAGCTGTTTTAGAGAATCAGAAAGGATCACTCCTTGAGAAAAACAAAAACAAAAAACAAGGAACACCTTACAAATAGGGGATAGGAAGTACAGTAGCTTATCTTTTTATTTCCAAATATTACACATTCTAGGACCTGCCCTCTTTAAGATTCTTTCTGGGTACTGCAGCTTACCTGACGCTGCCTGGAAGGCAGAACGAGAACACAGTCCTGGGATGGAGAAGATAGCAATCTCTATCGCAGCAGCAATTTAGATCGCAGGTACCAGGTGTCAAGTCACAGACACAGATCGGTAGGACTACGAAAGTACAAAAGTAGAGCGAGGTAAGATTTCCCCCCAACTCTTCCAAACTAAGCCCGTCCCCTTCTAGTTGTCCCACTCCCCTCCCTTCGCGGTGAGTCAATCTTACGGAATCGCGCATCTTTGAAGTCTACACAGTTTCCCCAACTGTTCCCTTCACCTGGGAAGAGGTCGGCGGTCCAGTTCGCGGGCGCCGCGGAGGTCGCAAGAGAAGGGCCCGCCGTGCTGAGAAGCCCAGGCACTTCCCCGAGAGTGGCATTCTCCAAGGAGGGCTGTGGAGTCCCGCCCTGCGTCACCGGGCCCAGGACTGAGGAGGTGGGCAATGTCCCTGACGGGGAGAAAGAGGGCTGTAACCGGGCGCCCTCAGGGAGGATCAAGAAGTACAACCACAGCAGCTCGAGCCGAGGGGTGTTCATGAGGAAATCGAGGTGCAGGAACGGCGGAACACGGGACTCCGCGGTCTCCAGACGCGTTGCTAGAGCCTGAGTCCACGGCGTCTGACGTCATCGATCTCTAGCTGATCATTGGCTCGTGGCAATAACGGAGACGCTGCAGCCAATAGGAAGCGGGATTGTTGCAGCCCGGGCAGCATCCTTCGTTCTGCGCCATCTTCCTTGGGCCCCCCGCGCCTCACTGCCTCCGTCGCTTGGCAACTGCTGGGGCGAAGGAGCCCTTGTCCCTTCTCGCCACTAGATGACAGCAGGGGCTCAGCGGACCGACCGCAGAACTCAGTCCCGCGCGGACTTCACTTCTGGACGGAGGGAGCTCTTCTTCCACAGAGGGGAGCCCCAGAGGCCGGAACTTGAATTGCATGTCTTTCACCCGGGATTCCTATGGTGAGAAACCCTTTCTATGAAAGGATAAGGATCTCTGGGCAGGGAAATACGCTGAAAGTCGCAAAGCTTTAAAAATGTACCCTTCTAAATAGCCTATTTTGCGGGAAGCAGTTAGAGCTAATGCTTATTCCGTTCCTTATATTTTAATATTCAGACTTTTAAATTTTTTAAAAAACCCTCCAACGTGTACATCATATTTCTTGCTAGAAAAAGTAGTGAGAGAAGAGAGGTTAGGAATGGGGAAATCGGGGCCTGGGGAGAATGTGAGGAAACAGGGCAAGAAAGAATTAACAGCAGAGGAATCGATTTTTCTAGGATATGAGAGAAAAGATACAAGAATGAAAATATCCTTGGGATGGAGGAGAGATTTTTTTTTTTGTCCTTAGAAGCCTTTTTTCCAACGCTGTTTAGCGTTTCTGTTTTTTGTGGGTTTTTTTTTTCCAGATGTGATTTACCTCTTTTTTGATTCTCTAGGACAGTGCTGTCCAATTGAATTTTCTGCTATGTAGGAAACTTTTTATAGCTGTACTATCCAATGTAGTAGCCACAAGCTATTGCACAGTTGCTTGCTGTGACTGAGGAGCTGCATTTTTAGTTAATTCAGAGTTAACTAATCATAGGTGGCTAGTACCTGTGGTATTGGACTTTAGGATCCTAGATAATTAAAATATCGCTTCTGTTATGCCTAATGCTTTCTTGTCTCCACAGTTCTTATATCTGCATAATTTCAGTTCTTTGGTTTGGGAATATGAGTTAAGATTTGTTAAGAATTATCTGAAATCTAGTATACTTATTTAAAATCTAGCCTATGTTTCCCTTTCCAGACAGATCACTTAGGCAGACTTTTTTTTTTTTTGGTCATGGAGCTTGAACTCTGGGCCTGGGTGCTTCAGCTCAAGGCAAGCACTCTACCAATTGAGCCACAGCACCACTTCTACTTTTCTGGTGGTTTATTGGAGATAGGAGTTTCAGACTTTCCTGCCTGGGCTGGCTTTGAACTGGGACCTTCAGATCTCAGCCTCCTGAGTAGCTAGAATTACAAGTGTGAGCCACCAGCACCCGGGTTAGGCAGACATTTTAAGACACCTGAACTTGCTCATATTCTCTGGAAAGATCTTGATTTGCTAATATTTGTAACTTATTAGCTAGTGTATCTTTGTATTATAAGTTTCTCAAATTATGTGATTGAATAATAGATTGCTGCTATGAAACATAAACATATTTGTGTTTGGTGTTAAAACTTTCTTCTACCTAATAGTAATTTGTTTATATTTTAAAAGGACAAAACAGATAATTCAAATTGTATATATTTACATTTACTAGAATAAAAGCTATGTAAAGCAGAAAGTTTTGTTTACTAATTTTGTTCACTAATGTATTCCCTTTCCCAGAACAGTTCCCAAGACATATTAGATGTTATATTAAACATTTAGGAAGTGTATTATAGATTTTTTGTCAAACTCTAGATTTAACTTTTATGAATAGTTTGTTTTATGTCAGGATTACAGTTCTTTCTATAGAATATGTACATCTGATCAGAGACTATTTCATATTTCAAAATTTAGAATGCTTGCCTCCCATGCATGAAGCCCTGGTTCGATTTCTTAGCACCACATAACAGAAAAAGCTAGAAGTGGCACTGTGACTCAAGTGGTAGAGCACTAGCCATGAGCACAGAGAGGCTCAAGGATAATGCCCAGTCCCACTGAGTTCAAGCACCAGGACCCGCAAAAAAAAAAAAAAAGCAGCTAATTAAGTAATTTAGGATTGAATGACAAGGAAGTAATATTTCAGAACTACCTGAGCTACTTTTTCTAAAAATAGTTTTATTGAGATTACATAAATTTCATAGTATTGTGGGAGAGTGATACTTAGTTAAGATCACAAACACATTTTAACCTTCACAAGGCAAATTGACATTATCATGGTCTATAAAGTTTGTGAAGTCTATGATCTTTGACAATACAACTATTTCTTCCACATTGGGTGATATGTACATTTCTTTCCTTTTGCTTAGTGTCAGCTGTTCCTTCTTTCCCTTTCATTCCCTCCCTCCCATTGCTGCCATATATATACATACATATATATAAGAACATGGACTCATTTAGAAATAATACTACAAATTAAGTAGAGGTCCTTTGTTTCTTGAGTACTGTTTACTTTGTCATATCTCCTTGCATTTTTATTTTTATTTTTGTCACTCGTGGGGGCGGGGGGTTTGAACTGTGAGCCCTGTCACTCAGCTCTTCAGCTCAAGGCAAGCGTTCTACCACTAGAGCCACAGCACCACTTCTGGTTTTCTGGTGGTTAATTGGAGATAAGAGTCTCAGACTTTCCTGCCTGGGCTGGCTTTGAACCTGGATCCTCAGATCTTAGCCTCCTGAGTAGCTAGGATTACAGGCATGAGCCCCCAGTGCCCAGCTCTCCTTGCATTTTTGAATTTAACATCCATATATCAAGGAGACCATGTGCCATTTGTCTCTCTGATCTTGGCTTACCTCATTCAAAATGATTTGTTCTAGTTCCATCCATTTCCTTGCAAATGCCATTATTTTGTCCTTTCTAATAACTGCATAATATTCCATTGTATATAGGTACCATAATTTTTGGATCCATTCATCTGTAGTGGCACATCTGGGTTGTTTCCGTAACTTGGCTATTTGTGAACAGTGCTGCAGTGAACAGGAGGTGCATGTGTATCCTGGTTCCTGTTGCTCAGGGTAGATACCTAGAAGTGGGATGGCTGGGTCATAGGGGAGGTCTCTATTTAGCTTTCTGAGGTACCTCCAGACTGCTTTCCAAAATGGTTGTATTAGTGTACATTCCCACCAGCAATGCAATAGGGTTCCTCTTTCTCTGCATCCCTGCCAGCACTGAGCTAGTTTTTATTTATTTTTTTTTGGGGGGGGGGTCTGGTCGTGGGGTCTGGGCCTGGGCCACAGTGCCACTTCCGGCTTTTTTCTTTTTACTTATGTGGTGCTGAGGAATTGAACCCAGGGCCTCAGGCATGCAAGACAAGCGCTCTACCACTGAGCCACCTTCCCAGCTCCTTGATTTTTTTTTTTTAATTTTAGTACTTTAAAGAGCTGGGGATCAGTCTCACTGGTAGAGTACTTCCAACATGTGCAAGGCCCTGATTTTGATCCTCAGCACTGCTTAAAAATTTCCAAGATGGGGCCGGGCGCTGGTGGCTCATGCCTGTAATCCAAGCTACTCAGGAGGCTGAGATCTGAGGATCCCAGTTCAAAGCCAGCCCGGGCAGGAGAGACCGTGAGACTCCTATCTCCAATAAACCACCAGAAACCGGAAGTGGCGCTGTAGCTCAAGTGGTAGAGCACTCGCCTTGAGCTGAAGAGCTGAGGGACAGCGCCCAGGCCCAGAGTTCAAGCCCCACGACCGACAAAAAAAAAAAAAAATTTCCAAGATGGGGAACCAGTGGTTTGCACCATATTCCTAGCAACTTAAGAGGCTAAGACCAAAGATTATAGTTTGAAGTCAGCCCAGGTAGAATATTATGTGAGATTTCATCTCAAAATAACCAGCAAAGGCAGGTCTAGAGGCATATTTCAAGTGGAAGAACACTAGCTGAGCAACAAGGCTTTTGGGTTTAAATCCCAATTACCCCCCCTCCAAAGTTTCCAATTTTAATACCTATATGTTTTTTAGAAGTTGGGTGCTGGTGGCTCACACCTATAATCCTAGCTACTTAGGAGGCTGAGATTTGAGGATCACAGTTCAAAGCCAGCCTGGGCAAGAAAGTCTATGAGACTTAGCTCCAGTTAGCCAGCAAAAAGCCAGAAGTGGAGCTGTGGTTCAAGTGATAAAGCACTAGCCTTGAAGATAAAAGCTCAGTAATAATGCCCAGCCCCTGAGTTCTAGCCCCAGGACCAGAACAAAAGAACTTTTAATAATAGTTTTTAATCTTCCTTTTCCCCCTTGTTATAGATAAATATTACTTGTGTTATCACTGTGTGTTAGTAGGAATCTTTGTAATACAGTGTAGGATAAATGGACTAAATCAACCTTTCTTTACCATAGCTTCTAGAGGGCTTTGAGCCTGTACTTCCCAAGGACTAGGACTCAGCTGGTTCAGCATATCTACATAATTTTGCTTCAAGCAAATGCTGTCTTTGATAACTCTGTTTGTAGCCTTGAGACTAAGTGTGCATGTGCAGCTTTCTGTGATCATCCTTGTTCAGATGCTACTTTTGTCTAGAGGCGGTATAAATAGATACCACTGAAGGACAGACAGGGTGCAGTGGGGTGATACTACTTTTGGACAGTGTGCTGTCACTGAAGGATACAGCAGCTAAGGTCATACTGATAGACATATACTGTGAACTGTGAACAGAATGAAGCTGGTGCTGCTGTACAGAGTCTGGGAGTCTACACTGGGATGGGCAATGAGCAGTATATGGTTATTCTAGGGGCTAAAGCTGTTGTTACACCCAATGAGTGAGTGTGTAGGTAAGGAGCTTTGAATTAAGCACGATCATTATCCCTACCATGTCCCATATTTTCTTCTGACTATCTGAATCTTGTTTCGGTTTACCTAAAGCTGAGAACCTGAACAACAAACAGAATCTCAGTTCTTTTGATATACAATATTAAAATCTAAAAGATACTTTTGAGGAAGGAGTATGAGTTTGTTTACATGTGTCATGCAGGAATTCCCTTTGGGTAGTTTATTTTAATTATTACATATTTCTTATGCAAGGAGTCCTTTCACTCAGCAGTCTGTTGTCAGAACTCAAAACCTTTTTGGGGAGACTGATATCTCTATTCATCTCTCACTAGTTATTGTCTAAATACATATCTATAACTCATTAATATCAATATTTGTAGTTCTCTCAGGTTATACATTTTTAGTATTTTAATCTAGAACTGTCATCTGTTGGTATTACTTTTGTCATCTATTTGTAAGCAACTGTGAAGTTAAAGTATAGATTAAAAAATGTAATATACTAGTAAGCAAATAGCAAAGAACTGGACTTTTATTTTGATACCGCAGCATCCTAAAAGTAACATGAAATAAAATGGCTTACCTATGGGCTATGCCTCATAGCCTGATGCCCAAAGCTAAGCCAGTTTGAAGTTGTCATATTCAGACTGACAGTTATATAAACATCAGAATATTACTGTAGATATCCTCTGTAAAATTAAGTATCTTTAAATCCAAATTTAAAAAATTGTTGGGGAAGTTAATTATTATTTTACACATAGTGAATTGGAACAATCTTTAGTAAGGTTGAGAAAATAAAAGTAATAATTTGACTGGTGCCAGTGGCTCACAACTGTAATCCTGGCTACTCAGGAGATTGAGATCTGAAGATCATGGTTTGAAGCCAGCCCAGGCAGGAAAGTCCATAAGATTCTTACCCCCATTTAACAACCCAAAAAGTCAGAATGGAGCTATGGCTCAAGTGGTAGAGTGCCAGCCCTAAACAAACAAAGCTTAGGAACAGCACCCATGTCCTGAGCTTAAGCCCAAGTCCAGCCTGTGTACAGGTGCATGTGCGCACGGGCACACACACACACACACACACACACACACACACACACACACACACACACACACACACACTAGCCTAAGAATACCTACCCATGGGATTTATTTCATATTACTTAAATTCTCAATTTTTTCCCTTTTCCTTCCTCTCCCTTATCTTCTCCCCCTGCTTCCTATTCATCTTTATCTTTGTTTCCCCATTTGGATGTATAGTGCAAACTGGCTTTGAACTTATGGTCTTCCTACTATAACCTACAAAGTACTAAGATTACAGGCATGAACCACTGCTCTGTTTGTCTCTTTTTATTTATTGATTTATTATTTTTTTGTTGTTGTTGGTTGTGAGGCCTGAACTCTTGGCCTGGGCACTGTCCCTCAGTTCTTCAGCCCGAGGCCAGTGTTCTACCACTTGAGCCATAGCACCACTTCCGGCTTTTACTGCTTATATGGTGCTGAGGAATTGAACCCAGGGCCTCATGCACACAAGGCAATCTCTCTACCACTGTGCCACCTTCCCAGCCCCTCTTTCTCTTTAAACATATCAGATATTCTAGTATTTTAAATGCCATTCCTGTAACTATAGACTTCTGAGTGAGAAGTCCAACTCCAAACCCTACATGTTAGGTTGGGGCCTTGCCCTAATGCACCAAATAAAAGAGAAGAGTAATGATGAAGGACAGAGGAAGATGTATTATGTATGTGGCAAAGCCATGCCAAGGAAGAGGCAGAATAGCATTTCAGACCATCTTTGTGGTGTAGACTGAGTTTTAGGCGTAAAAAGAGGAAGAACTGGGCTAGGCTGAGAGATCTTCAGTGAGATAACAATTAGGAAGCAGTCCTGTCACAAGTGTGGTCAGAGGTGGTTGCAGGTGTGACCAGTTGCTCATCACTCAGGATTGATCAGGTGGGGCCTGGTCACAGTAAGAAAGTCATTGCTGCCTGAAGAAGTAGCTTGATTTCTGTCACAAGATGTTTATTCCTATCCTTGGGAGAGTTCCAGGTGGCAGCAAGATGACTGCTCAGGCAAAGCAGATGTAATATGGAGGCAGGGGTGTCAAATTACTTACACTACTTCTAGTTAACTTGTGAATCAGTGTTTTCCAGCAAAGGCAGTTTTTTGTTTTGGGTCTGGTCATGGGCCTGAACTCTGGGCACTGTCCCTCAGCTCTTCTGCTCAAGGCTAGCACTCTACCACTTGAGCCACAGTGCCACTTTTAGCTTTTTTCTTATGTGGTGCTGAGGAATCGAACCCAGGGCCTCATGCATGCAAGGCAAGCACTCTACCACTGAGCCACCTTCCCAGCCTGTGCAAAGGCAGTTTTTAAGTGCCTGTTATAGTCTTACAGGTAATCTTCAGAAGAACACCTATGTGACATATCTGTATGGGAAATGGCTTCTTTCATAGACATGCTTTTTTTCTTTTTTGGTCATAGGGCTTGAACTCAGGGCTTGGGCAGAGCTCAAGAGTACTTTTCTTTTGTTTTTTGTTTTTTGAGACAAGGGTCTTGCTTACGTAAATAGCCTCCACTGGACTTCAATTCAGGATGTTCTGCCTATAACCTCCCAGTGCATATGCCATGAGGTTTTTCAAGAAGTAGTTTCTTGTAAAACTAATGGAAACTTGGTCTTCTAGCTCGGACAGTCCTGAGCTGCTGCATATTGTGCTTCTTATCAGATTTTAAGAGGGCAGTGTCTGTTTCCTCAAGATGGTGTGATAATTAGGTGTTGCAGTATTTGTGTAAAAGAGATAACAGCTCAAAAGCAACCAAAATCTAGTAGACTTGCTTTAAGGAAAAGGGCAAAGTCTTTTCCTGCCCTACAATTTTAAATCTTCCTGTTCCCACCCACTGCAAAACTTTGAAACAATAGCATTCTTATTGCCAGCCATAAGAATGGCAGCTTTATGTTCACTCTTAAGAAATTTCTTGTTTTGTATCCTTAATGGCTCTTAAGTTTCCCACCTTCTTGTAATGGATAAGAACAATACATGCTTGTTTTCCTAGTAGGGATACACTTTGAAACAATCTCCCCTCCCTTAAAGTTCCATTTTGAAAAGTATTAAGGCAGCCAAATGAATGCTTTTATACTGAGGGGGATTTTTTTTGGGGGGGGTCAGTCGTGGGGCTTGAACTCAGGGCCTGGGCACTGTTCCTGAGCTCTTCAGCTCAAGACTAGTGCTTTACCACTTGAGCCACAGCACCATTTCCAGTTTTCTGGTGGTTAATTGGAGATAAGAGTCCCAAAGACTTTCCTGCCGGGGCTAGCTTTGAACCATGATCCTCAGATCTCAGCCTCCTGAGTACCGAGGATTACAGGGGTGAACCACCAGTGCCCAGCTAAAATGAGAGTTCTTATCTATGACAATATATAATTCCTTACCCCCGAACAACCTTTGTAATTACACAGCAGCACAGTACTTCCATTTTCTTTTTATTTTCACAAAAGCTTTTTGTTTGTTTGTTTGCTTGATTGTTTGTTTTTTGGTGTTTGTTTAGTTGTTGGGTTTTTTTTGTTTTGTTTGTTTTTGGTCCGGTCGTGGGGCCTGAACTCTGGGCCTGGGCACTGTCCCTCAGCTCTTCAGCTCAAGGCCTAGCGCTCTACCACTTGAGCCACAGCGCCACTTCCGGCTTTTTTCTTTTTGCTTATGTGGTGCTGAGGAATCGAACCCAGGGCCTCGAGCATGCAAGGCAAGCGCTCTACCACTGAGCCACCTTCCCAGCCCCGTGGTTTTTGTTTTTTTTTGAGACCTGGTCTTATTATACTTTTTAGACCTCCTGCCTCAGTCTTGGTCTTGTTATTATGCCCAGTTGACAATCGTTTCTTTATGTCAGTAGAGAGAAAACAGCCTTATAAAGGAGCCTGCTTTCTCAGCTTCTCCTGCTGAGGACTTACCTAAAGTGGCAACATTAGTAATTATCATAATCAAAACTAGAATACAAGTCTCCTCTCATTTAGAATTTCTCTTTCGACTTTTTTTTTTCTCCTTCTCTTTCAACTTCTTTGATGCTAGGTTAACTTTTCCAAGGAGTTTTCCAATTTCCTTGATTTTTAGATTAACATAAGAACATAGGATAATATTTTTATAGTCAGACTGCTTTTAGGGAATTTAAATACTGAAGCTAGGAAATGTGTGAACGCGGGTACACTGGCTATTTTTGTTTATCGTCCACCCTTCTCTATCCTGTTCTGTCCTGAGAGGCTTGCCACAGTGTTAATAGTTCATTGTGGGTTTCTGGTTCAGGTTCAGCAGGAGGTTAAAGGGCTTGAGGAGATGATGTCCCATGCATTCCTTATGCATGATAGTAATTCTGTTTTTCAAAGACACTTGCCACCCTCTTCCTAAGGACTTGTACTAGCTGTAGAAACATGTCCAGCCCATGCACAGGGTAAGCAAGAGAGACCAGACAGTTGCTATTTTCAAGGAATGCATCTCTTATCCAGTGATGTACAGGGATTGGTGGATAAATTCCTCCACTTCTGCTTCCTTGTGTTAGGACATCTATGAACTGTATTCTACACCATCTTCCAGAGGTCTCTGTCAAGACCGAGCCCCTGTTGCACTCAGTGTGATCTGCATTCTGTGCTGGCCTTCTTTTGTGCTCAGTTTCATTTACCCACATCTCTTCCAGTATTTCCTAGTAATGAGCTTGGTGCTGATGAAAATAACAAGGGCACCCTTCATGTTCTAGAATAAAGACCTGCAAGTCATTGCCTCTTGAAGAAAAAAAAAAAACATAATAAGGGCAGGGTCTTAAAGGAAAGAAAATGAAAGTTTATTGATTTGCTGGGAAATTAAGGTCTACAGAGAATTTAAGGGAAATTAAGATATATCAGATGGCTAAATATTAGATCTTCTAGTTTAAAAGATGAGAGTAAGAAAAATAATGAATTATTCTTTTAGCCACAGAAAGCTACTTCAAATTTTGAAAGTCTTTGAGACATATTGTGAGATAATGAAATATTTGAAAACAAAACAATTTAGGCCAGCAATGATCACAATGTAATTGCCACCTGATGGCATCAAAATCACTAGAGTTGTTATGGATTGCTCCTCAGGGTCCTTGCTGTTAGCAAAAATCTATTCTGGCCCTGATTCTGCACTTCCTTCAAGTTCTCTGCAGTACAGATATGATGACACAACTCCCACTTCTCTGTGTGTGTATCTGTGTGTGTACTGTGGCACTCTTGCTTACTTGGCTTTTTTGCTGGTGCTCTATTACTGGCGCCACTCTTCCACTTCTGGCCTTTTATTCATTAATTGGAGGAAAGTATCTCTCAGATTTATCTGCCTGGACTGGCTTCCAACCTAGATGCTCAGATCATTATCTCCTCCTCCTCCTCCTCCTCTTCCTCCTCCTCTTCCTCCTCCTCCTCCTCCTCCTCCTCCTCCTCCTCCTCATTCTCTTCTCTCCCCCCTCCTTGTCCTTCTCCTAGTGGTAGGCTAGTGCTCTACCACTTGAGCTCCATTTTCTGTTATTTTTTTGTTTGGTGTTTTTAATTGGAGATAAGAGTCTCATGAACTTTTCAGACTGGGGTGACTTTGAACTGCGATCCTCAAGATCTCTGAGTAGTTAGGATTACAGGCATGAGCCACCAGACTCTAAGGTGCTTGATATGTTTCATTTATCATTTCAGGCATTGCTATGACAGTACTTATACTGAGTTATAGCAGAAATAAAAATAGTTTTTCCTATTTTTTTGTGAAGTTTTAGCAAGGATTTATTTTAGTATAATAGGGTTAAAGTAAGGAGAAATAGAAAAAGAGAAATATTCCTGCTCCCCATGCAGGAAATGGGAGCTAAAGATTTCCAAATGTTTTCTTTTTATGTATCAACAAAATAAAGAACTGCTAAGATGGCTTTACATTCTCAAGTGCATTGGTTAAAAATTCTTGTTTTAGATGAATATTAAACAGGCCTTCCCTTCTGGAACTTCAGGTCAGCTTGGAAATGTAGGATAGGCTAAGAAGTGAAGGAAACCTTTGGGTGAGAAGAAATTATAACAGTGAGTGACAGGCTACGTTGGTAAAATGTTAATTATTGTGGGTTCGTGGCTTACTGTTCAAATTGAATAAAATATGAAGTTAATAGGGAAGAATAAAGAGTACCCTTGAGGGTCACGAAAGAGCAGAATTTCTGGGATACTGGAGAGGGGAGGAGGTCGGTGGTGTCATGTGTAGTGGGAACCCTTGACTACCCTGTGGTCTTGTCCTAGTGGTTGTATTTTAGAGCAGAAAGCTGCTTGGTGTTTTAGAAATGTTCCACCCTAGGCAATAGGGCTTGCTGTTGAGGCACAGTCCTTCACAACACCTCCCCTCCACAAATGCTGATTGATGACCATTAAACAATAGAAATTGTCACGTAGTTTGGACTAGATGAGAAAATTTCAAATTTTTGAGACATTTATGTGACCAATTCATGTTCTAAAAAGTTCTACTTGAAAATATGTACTTTTCTAACGATTTCTCCTAAATTTTTGTTAAGATGTTTGATATTTAGTAGAAATAATATAAAACATGTGAAGAAAAGGTTCATAATCCCACTTCTGCAACCATTTCCCCTCCATGTTGCTCCTTCAGAGAAGAATTCTTTAACATTTTTATTATTATTATCTTTAAGTAGTTGTACAAAGAAGTTCCCATTCTACAAAACAGTATATGAATACAAGGTGTCTGACAATACCCATTGCTCCTAACCCATCCTAGAGAAGAATTCTTATGAGTCCTCTTTCATGTTCATACATGAAGTGCATATGTATGTACATTGTAGTGAAAAGAATATCAATATTTTGTTGGTTACAGATCTATCTATAGCAGATTTGTAAGTGACCCACAGCTTATTACAGCTCTTTATTAGTTCTGTAAACCTTGCTCCTTGATGTGTTCTTGCTCTTCTTGTCACCTGGCCAGCCCTCAGCTTGTTAGAACTCACTTTACCTGTGCACACAAGGGCCAGAAGTGCCTAAGAAGTTGTGTTCTGACCTCTAGCCCTGGAGAAATGATTGATAGATTAAAACATATAAACTTCAACTTATCAGCCTAATTTAGTCAATTTCAGGTCATGATGAAGTCATCATGACTTCCTAGCTATTTTGATTGGTTAGCCAAAAGGGTCAGATCTGACTTACATTTAGTTTTCTTTATGGAAATTTGAGGAAGGTCACAAGATCGGTACCAACAACCTAATGTAAAAGAGAAAAGTTGGCCTAGTTTTGTCATTATCTCAATGCTTTGTCACCCACAATAATACAATAGCTTCCTGCTGCAAGCTGAGCTACAGTGGTCTTTTGAATCAGCAAGACCCTAGAGGCAAAACTTTCCACGGCCTTTTAAGAACAGCAGTGGCCTAGAAGACAAAGATTTATGGAATCTTGACTGCTTGGAATGTATAATCCTGGGGGGGGGGGTTAATAAGAGTTAGCTAGTGTGGTAAATCTTCTATAATACCATCTCCTCTCTCTCAGAGCTACTTTAAGTTCCCTTGGCAGTGTTCCCATAAAAGGGTGGTCCTGTCTGTAGAAGCCTAGGCCTTTTCCTTCCTTTTATTATGTTTTTAATTTTTTTTAAGTGCTGGAACCAGCATCTACTCCTTTCCTGCCCTCCCTGGCCCCAGAATTTCTCATTTCTCCCCTGATACACTCATTTGGAAAGTTTTTGAACCAGTGTAAAATCAACTTGAGAGACTACTTCCGCACCCCTCCCACCAATGGGAATATTGTGTGTCATGGATGGAAAGATTTGAATACTACTGTCACATTGAGCATAAGTAAGGCTGTTTGTCTGCCTTGGCACACAGCCCAAGTTAACTTTGTTTTGCTGAAAATGGATATAATGCTCTATGTTTGAACAAGAAATCATGTGTATCAAATGCTTTTGGAAAAGCATTTGTAATACGTTATTTTGTAACAGTTTCTTTAATAAACATGTGCTTTAGCAAGGACATTCAGCATGACAGCTGCATTTAAACATCTATACATTATTAAATTTAATGTATATTAATAAACTTAATTTTAGAATACTTTTCTTTTTTTTGGGGGGGTGTCCGGTCCTGGGGCCTGAACTCTGGGCTTGGGCACTGTCCCTCAGCTTTTCAGCTCAAAGCTAGAGCTTTACCACTTGAGCCACAGCGCCACTTCCGGCTTTTTTTTCTTTTTGCTTATGTGGTGCTGAGGAATCGAACCCAGGGCCTCAGGCATGCAAGGCAAGCGCTCTACCACTGAGCCACCTTCCCAGCCCTAGAATACTTTTCAATTTAAAGAATAGTTACAGGGGCTGGGAAGGTGGCTCAGTGGTAGAGCGCTTGCCTTGCATGCTCGAGGCCCTGGGTTCAATTCCTCAGCACCACATAAGCAAAAGAAAAAAGCCGGACATGGCGCTGTGGCTCAAGTGGTAGAGCGCTAGCCTTGAGCTGAAGAGCTGAGGGACAGTGCCCAGGCCCAGAGTTCAGGCCCCACGACCGGACCA
>NW_012267252.1:474831-502383 GCF_000151885.1 Dipodomys ordii
TGAACTCTGGGCCTGGGCACTGTCCCTCAGCTCTTCAGCTCAAGGCTAGTGCTCTACCACTTGAGCCACAGTGCCACTTCCAGCTTTTTCTGCTACGTGGTGCTGAGGAATCGAACCCAGGGCCTCATGCATGCAAGGCAAGCACTTTACCACTGAGCCACCTTCCCAGCCCAGATTTATTAATTTCTATACAACATGTAACATTTTCCCCCAAGATTTAGAAGTACTGTAATTTATTATGATTATACATCTCTGTCAGTTATAAGAATACATTCTTGTAGTTTCATCATAATCTTGGAGCTGACTATTCTATTTAAAAAATATCCAAGCCAGGTGCCAGTGGCTCATGCCTGTAGTCCTAGCTACTCAGGAGGCTGAGATCTAAGGATCATGGTTCAAAGCCAGCTTGGGCACGACAATCCCTGAGACTCTTTTTTTTTTTTTGTCGATCATGGGGATTGAACTCTGGGCCTGGGCACTGTCCTTCAACTCTTCAGCTCAAGGCTAGCGCTCTACCACTTAAGCCAAAGCACCACTTCTGGTTTTCTGGTGGTTTATTGGAGATAAGAGTCTCATGGACTTTCCTGCCTGGGCTGGCTTTGTACTGTGATCCTCAGATCTCAGCTTCCTGAGTAGCTAGGATTACAGGTGTGAGCCACTGGCACCCGACCCCTGAGACTCTTACCTCCAATAGACCACCAGAAAACCAGAAGTAGCACTGTGGCTCAAGTGGTAGAGTGCTGGCCTTGAGCTGAAGAGCTCAGGGACAGTGCCCATGCCCAGAGTTCAAGCTCCACAACCAAGAAAATAACAAAAATATATCAAAAATGACACAGAATGTGAACCCTGTATCAAATATCATGAGAAGCATTTTAGTATATTCACATACAGTAAAACTGATGGCAGTCTTGAAACTGGGAAGCATCATACTTTGTACAATAGTTACCCTGGGCTTTTATTTTATATACATAAAACTAGAGTACCTCTTTTCATTAGTTTTATCAATAGACTTCTGTTTTAATGGAGAACTAGAAACAATGTAGGGACCAGAATGCCCATCCTCCACTCTATCCAGCCAACTGCCCTTCCTTCTCCTAGCCCCCACTGATGGAATAATTACCATTATTACTCAGCCCAATTTATGTGGCTGCTGCTTAGTCAAGATTGTGTGTGAAAGGTGCCTCTGACTGTTCATGCTATAAAGATTAAGGAAGATAAAATAAAAATTAATTTTTGAGTTAGAGGCCATTAGTGATCTTAATGTTGTAGAGTGAGAAATTGGAATGTAATGCAATGAAGAACAGAATGAATGATAAAGTGATTGGGGGCAAGGAAAGGAAGGCACAGTATAGCCCACAGTCTTACATTTATTGTTTGTGAAGGAAAGGAAAGGCTTGGGCCGATGAAAGGAATGGTTTGATTTTTCAAATCTTTGGTAAAACACATGTAACATAAAACGTACCCCACTGTCTTTTCCTTTTCTCTTCTTTCCTTCTTCTCCTCTCCTCCTCTTTGTTTTCCCAAGGCTTGAACTCAAGGACCTCATGCTCATTCAATTTGCCCACAGCTGGTGCCTGACTTTTTTTTGCTAGTTAATCGGAGATGTAGTCTTGAGGATTTTTTTTGGAGGGGGGGCGGGGTGCTCAGGCTGGCTTCAAACTACAGTCTTCTAGATCTTAGCCTTCTGAATAGCTAGGTTTACAGGTGTGAGCTACTGGTACCCAGCCCTATTGACCATTTCTGACTAATAGTTAAGCATTGTTAATTATATTTACTTAATGTAACCAATCTCCAGAGCTTCTTGATCTTGCAAAACTAAACTGTGTACCCACTAAACACCAGAAATTGATTTTTTTTGTCAGTTGTGGGGCTTGAACTCTGGTCCTGGATGCTGTCCCTAAGCTCTTTAGCTCAAGGCTAGGGTTCTACCACTTGAGCCACAGCATCACTTCCACTGGTAGTTCACGCCTGTAATCCTAGCTACTCAGGAGGCTGAGATCTGAGGATTGCATTCAAAGCCAGCCTGGGCAGGAAAGGCTGAATGAGATTCTTACCTCCAATTAACCACCAGAAAACTGGAAGTGGCACTGTGGCTGAAGTGGTAGAGCACTCACCTTGAGCTGAACAGCTGAGGGACAGCTCCCTAGGCACAGAGTTCAGGCCCCACGTCCAAAACAAAAAACAAAGATAAAACCTCTTGTATCCCTATCTTGGGGCTCATTTCACTTAGCATCATCTTATGTGGTCATATGTACATAGTTTTTAACCTTTTCTGCTTGTTCTAGATGTATACTAGTTATTGCAAATAAGGGAAACCATGGGACCTATGTTTCTTTGGGTCTGACTTACTTTATTTAATATAATTTTTTCCAAGCCTTTCCTTTCCTAACAAATGGGGCAATGCCATTCTTTCTGATGGAGGCATAGACTTCCATTGTATATATACACATATAGTTATATATGTGTGTGTGTGTGTGTGTGTGTGTGTGTGTGTGTAATATACCACATTTTCTTGATCCACTCATCTACTGAGGGACATCTAGGTTGGTTCCATATCTTAACTCTGGTGAATAATGCTGCAATAAACATAGTTGTGCTGGTAGCTTTAGTATGGCCTTGTTTGTGATCATTTGGGTAAATGCCCAAAAGTGGGATTGCTGGGTCATAGAAGCTCTATGTATAGTCTTTTGAGGAACCTCCATACTGCTTTCTAAAGTGGTTGAACAAGTTTACACTCCCACCAACAATGCAGTAGGGTTCCCTTTTGGCCACATCTCCTCCATCATCTGTTGTTATTAACTTTCTTGATTACAGCCATTCTAACTGGGGTAAGATAGAATGTCAGTGTTGTTTTGATTTGCATTTTTTTTTGTCAGTTGTGGGACCTGAACTCTGGGCCTGGGCTCTATCCCTCAGCTCTTCAGCTCAAGGCAAGTGCTCTGCCACTTCCAGTTTTTTCTGCTTATGTGGTGCTAAGGAATGAAACCCAGGGCCTCATGCATGGGAGGCAAGCACTCTACCACTGAGCCACCTTCCCAGCCCTGATTTGCATTTCTCTTATGGTCTATTGGCCATTCTTATTTCCTCTTCAGAGAAGTCTGTCTTTAAGTCTTTAGCCCACTTATTAATTGGACAGTTGTTTCTTTGAGGATTTGTTGTTGGGGAGTTAATTTTTTGAGTTCTAAGTATATTTTAGATATGAGGTCTTTGTCCATTGTATGGCTAGTGAAGATCTCCCAATCCGTGGGCTTGCTAGCTATGTCCTTTGCTTCAGTTTCATGCAATCCCATTTGTCCAATCTTTCTTTTATTTGTATTTTCTACTTCTATTGCAAAAAACTAATAACTTTGATAAGTATGATTTTTTTTTTTTAGAAACCAGACTTAACTTTATTTTGGCCAGGACTGGGCACTGTCCCTGAGCTTCTTTTGCATAAGGCTAGTGCTCTACCACTTGAGTCACAGTGTCACTATCAGCTTTTTCTGTGTATGTGATACTGATGAATCGAACCCAGGACTTCATGCATGCTAGGCAAGCACTTTACCACTAAGCCACATTCCCAGCCTACAAGATTTAATTTTTAAGATAAGGTCTTGAGTCTTTAAACAGATTCCTCCTCCATTTCTTTTGTAACTTATTCTTGTGTGAATGGTAGGTAATACATACTTAACCATAACATTTTCACCATGCTGAGAGTGTGTGTACACTGGACAATATGATTAACTTGAAGCACAGAGTAGAGCATGCTACCATCAAAAAGCATTAAATATCATCAGAAGGTCCATGTAAATGAGTTAGGCACTAAAACTCTGTTTCTTTTACTGTTTAGCCAAGTCAGATGAACTTTACATTTTTATAAAGCGTTAGATACAAATGAGAATTTTACCTTTCCTGGTTGAGCCAGAATTTGCACTAGGTCTTTCGAAGTCCTCTTCCATGAGGCAAAGGAGACTAACAGAATGAGTGAAGTCACCTTTATTTGACAGATCCAAGGTAGGACATGATAGGAGTTGCTTTGAATTATAATTTTGTTTAAAATGAAGAACTGTTGCTTCAGTGCCCACAGTAAGGCACTCATTGACAGATACAGGTGTGTACCTGATCCCCTCATACATTCTAGATCTTTCCCTCAATCATTAAGTTCTTTAATGGGGGGGAGGGCTTTGATAGTCTGGTTTCCATCCTGTAGTTCACAAGCTTGTTGTAGGCATGCTGTTTTTCAAATCCCCCCCAAACAGTAGTACAAAGGCATTCATAAATTCATAAAGATTATTGATATTTACAAATATCCTATTTCTTTTCTTTTTGTCAGAATTCAAGGCCAAGGTGCTGTCCCTGAACTTTTCTTCTCAAGACTAGCACTCTGTCACTTTGAACAACAGCTCTACTTCTGGTGGTTTTCTGGTGGTTAATTGGAGCTAAGAGTCTCATGAACTTCAAACCTGCCTGGTCTGGCTTCGAACCACAATCCACAGATTTTAGCCAACTGAGTAGCTAGGATTACATGTATGAGTTACTGGTGCTAGGCTCTATCATCCATCTTCCTTCCTCCTTTCCTTCCCTTCTTTCCCTTCCCTCCCTCCCTCCTTCCCTCCCTCCCTTCCTTTCCTTCCTTCCTTCCTTGCTTTTCTTCCTCCCTCCCTCCTTCCTCCCTCTCTCCCTGCCTGCCTGCTTTCTTTCCTTCCTTCCTTCCTTCTTCCCTCCCTCCCTCTCTCCTTCCCTGCCTGCTTTCCTTCCTTCCTTCCTCCCTCCCTCCCCCCCTTCTTCCCTTACCCCCCTCTCTTCTTTTCCTTTCTTTTGCCAGTCCTTGGGCTTGAACTCTAGGCCTGGGTGCTTTTGTGTTCAAGACTACAATCTACCACTTGAGCCACAGCTCACTTCCAGTTTTTTGTGGAGATAAGAATCTCATAGACTTTCCAGCCTGACCTGACTTCTAACCATGATCCTCAGATCTCAGCCTCCTGAGTAGCTAGGATTACAACATGAGCCACCAGTCTGTAACACTATCATAATTTCTTAAAAACAACATGACCAGCACAGGACAAATAACAAACCATTATTCATTATTAAAGATACAGTCTAACTGGCTCTGGAAAAGGCATCTATTGGATTTTTTTCATTTAGTAAAATTAGTTATTATTATAAATACAAAATCCTGTAACTGTACCCTATTTAGTAAGACAAAGTATTGTTATATAGCTCCATATTCATCAGAGAATTCAAAATTTTTTATTTGGTTAATAACATCCATGATAATATTAATGTACTATTAAATGAGATGCCTAAACTAATTCAGTCCTTGCATTGACTGAAAGTATAGTGAATGACTGAAAGTATAATGGGAACTGTAGTCTCTGTATAGACAAAAATCAATCCTTGGTGGTCACCAATCTATTAGTGTAACAAAAAGATGCCTTACAGTATAATTAGCTTTAGACATAAAATGTGTGATGATAAAACAATGTAGGAAAAAATGTCAGGAATCTGGAAGCCAGGTCTACCTTCCAACTTTCTTGCTATGCATTCATTCATTCATTTATCCAACATTTATTTATGGAACATTTCCTGAGTTCCCACTGTGTGGAAGAAACCTTACTTGTGCTGGGGAGTCTGTTGGACCATAGAGAAACCAGTTTCCTGCTCTTTATCTGCACCAATCGGAGCAGGTCCTTTCTTTAACTGCATCTATCCCTGGATTAGACTGGATATCTGAGATCTTTATCAAACCTCAAATGCTGATTGAGGTTTGTAACCACTTGGTGGAGGGAGAAACTGCCTAAGGCTTTGAGGACTTACCTTCATGTAAGAGGGTTAGCACTTGCCTTAGTTTCAAAAAAACTTTGTACATTAAAAATAATTTTTAAAATAGTAGCTTGAAAATAGTTTTAAAATTATCTGGTCAGACATTTAGATCATCTTGTAAAGTCTAGGTATGGCAAGCCAATTCATATAGAAGGTTAGCTTATGGAGGTATGAAGTCAAAGTTGGGAAAAGGTGAATGACCTGTGCCAAGACAGAGGTTCCCACGGGGAGTCAGTGACTCATGCCTGTAATCCTAGGCTAAAATCAGAGGATCAAGTTTGAAGCTACCATAGGCAGGGAAGTCTATGAGACTCTTAATTCCAATTAACCACACACACACCAAAAAAAAGGCAGAAGTAGAGCTGTAGCTCAAGTGGTATAGTACCAAACCTGAGAGCAAAAGCTAAGGGACAGCACCCAGGCCCTGAGCCAGGAAAAAAAAAAAAAAGGCTCCAGCCAGCAGCCTCCTTTACCTCCTGGCTTCTCCTGCAATTGGACATTGCTTGAGTGACCTGATGAGCTTCTGTCATAATGATCCTGAAAAGGATTGCTGTCTGTCTTGGGATCAGAAGTGATCTACCTTATGGGGCAGAAAAATAAGTTCTTGCTTTTATAGATTTTTCCAGCATAACAAATGTATTGTTATTTGGCTTCATAATTGTAATACTTAAGTAACCTTTTTTTTTTTTTTTTTTTTTTTGCTTGCAGTCAAGATGACTTTTCCTAGGGAGAGAAACTGGATTTCTATTGCGGAGAGAGAAAAGACATAAGACATGAAAGGAAGAAAGGAGGGGGGGATGAAAGGAGGGAGAAGAAAAGGAGAGAGGGAGCTTTGGAAATACATTTGTTCAAGAACAGGAAAAGCTGCAACACGAGGCAGGCAAGCCTTTGAGTAACTAGGGAAATGAGCTGTTAGACTCTTCGGCCAATCTGTCCTTTCTGTCAATGAAAAACACATAGGGTTCGAGGTTCCTTCCGAAACGGGGCTGGCTAATTTAGCCCCTCCCACAAGCCCAAGGGTCTGTTATATCTCTGATCCTTGAGTACCTCTCTCACTAAGACCGACCACAGCAATCCAGGCTGGAAAAACAAAAAACAGAAAACAAAACTAAGAAAGAGGAAGGAAACAAAAGCTGCTACTTATGGAAGATATAGAAGGTAAGACCAAACTGATTTTGATCCGAAGTGTTAAGAAAAAAGGAGAGGGGGGAAAAAAAAGCCTAGATCAAAAGCAAGTACTTGAAAGAACTAGAGGCAAAAAGCCCTGAATGAACTTTCCCACCCTCTTCCTTCTGAGAGGAGGCAGAGAAAGAACTTGGGAAAAGTTTTAGGAAGCAAAGCTCAGGGTTTTAATCAAGAGTGAATCTTGAGCCAGCTGGATGAACTCATGAATATTAATTGTATGCAAATTGCGCTTTTTTAGAGGCGAATGGATTTTGTTGTTGTTCCCTGGCTGCTTTAACTGGCAGCTGCTTCATCTACAGTCTGGAGTCATCTAGCCTGTGTTAGATCCTCAGCAATGTATTTTCTTGAAGATGCTGGGTTCTGTGTAGATTTGTTTTTGAATTTCCTGTGTACTTTGCTGTGGTGAAATTACCAAAGGCTTCCCTGCTGGGAGTTGGATGGATAAGTTAATGTGGCAAAAGGCTGTCACAACAGGACCCTGGAGCAAGTCTTACAAAAGGCTGAGAGTTTCCTGTGATGTGTGGGAGAGTGTGCTTGTCAGTGAAGGGTAAGGAGGAGTGAAGGGAAGAATAAGAGAGTTCTGTCTCAAAAGAGCAGGTCATATCTGAATGACTACATTTATATTTTGTTTCAAACCACAAGAACAGCGTGTTTGCACAAATGGTGTGCATGCTCTGTCTTTTTACCTCTTTTGGGCATTTTCTGCCAGGACAGAGAGCCAGCTGCTTGCCAGACTTTAGAAGCCTGGAAGAAATCTCTGCAGGAGTGAAGGAAAGTAGAGTCTCAAACCTTCATCCCTGACTTTAAATATACCAGCACATTTTTATCACAAAGACTGTGGAGGAATAAGATGAAGAGCCAACAGATTGCTTACAGTTAAAGTAATGATAGCTGTTAAGGTTGACTAAATCTTTAATTCTGTGCTGGGAGCTGTTCTAAGCTTATTCTATGCTGTTTAGTCCTCACTTCAGCCATTGGAGGTAAGTACTGTCATTATTATCCCCATTTTCCAGATGAGGAAGTTGAGGAACTAGGAAAATAACTCATCCTGGGAATGACACAGTTAGGAAGTGGTGAATGTTGATGTGAGCAGGATCTATATAAGGGCTTTTCTGCTCCCCACCCCTTGCACTGTGCTGTTGCTCTGCTCACAAGGCTCTCCCAGATGCCTTAACATTTGTGAATTTCTGAAGCTACCTGGAGAAATGATGCTGATAAAATCTCAGGTATGTGAAGGAACTTGAACTTTGCAATCAGGTTCATATGCATTTTTCTCATTTGGTGCTCAAGGGCATTCTTTATGAAAGAGAAGTGGATATTGTTCTTACGGCCTTTTACAAAAGAGGTGAACCGTCAGGAAGAGTTAGGTGATATGAATCATACAGCTAGCTGTTGAAGAGTCCAGATCAGACCAGAAATTCCCTGCTTCTCATTTCTCTTCTACCTACAGAGTGAGCCCACTCATCTGTGAACTTCTGCCCCAACATCCTCCCCCCCCCTCCCAGCTAAGTCATCACTACTGGGCTACTTTCAGTTCCCCAAGGGAACTGCTCTTTCCCTTCCTCTTAGACTGTTGCAAGGCACTTTCTTGCACCTTAAGGCAATTTACCCCCTTTACTACTTCGTTCTGAAGCTAACTTGCTTCATTTGAAATCGTGGCTCTATCATTTACTGTGTGCCTCAGTTTCTTACCTGTAAAATGAAAAGAATATCTGTTTCATATTGTTGTTGTCAGGACAATACGGGAAGATCCATACAAGGGTCTTAGAAAAGGGTCTGATAAGTGATAGGTGCTCATTGAGTGTTTGCTGTTGCTATTGCTCCTTCAAGCCTAACCATGAGGATTACAATCCCTTTAAGCCTTCTCCAGTACTTTGAGCCCAAGTTAGATCCCATCTTGGATGTTTCTACAGTATCTCACTCTTTATGCTGAAGGTGACAATCATATGTATCATTCCTGCCCCTTAAACCGCCTTCCACACTTCCTTAGTTACAATTTCTTTGTTTTTGCCTTGTTCAAAGTGAGTCTTCAAACTCATAACCACATGATTTTCAGCATGGACAGGATGGTAGGAGAGAGACCTCCATCATCATAGAAGCACAGAAGTTGGGGGCCCAATGTGGGTGCTTGTGCAGCAGTCCTAGAGGACTTGCTGCCAGAAGCCACTCAGAAGCTGACTGACTGAATACTGATTCAGGAAGATCCAGGAGAGATGCAGTGCCCAGTGTTTGGAGTAAACCCAGAGTCGTCTTCATCAGATCCACTACAGGTTTCTGACATCCTTATTGTGAGTCACTTGGTGGTCACACTTGCCAGCTCCCACGACAGGTTCTTGAAGTAGTGTCCATCTTAAAGAAGATGCTATCTTTCCCCATGGGGTGGTATACCCTGATCTCTGTGCAAGTCAGGAAGATCCTGACCAGTCATGAGCACTTTGAGCTCCTTAATGAGCACTTAATAAGGATCTAGTAAACTAAGTATTTTTATCTTAGCTAATTTTCACTTAAAAGTCAGGAGGCGCAGCTTCTAGCTTGCTGGTGCCTGCAACTCTGCACAATCTGTAAAGACATTCTTGTAGGTAGATACATAAAATCAAAATGTGTCTCCTCTCACCGTGGATGACGTTTACTGCTAACATGATTCTGCCAGAGAACCAAGTTTAGCTGAGTTTTAGATCCATCCCCTATTCAGCAAAGAGCCAAACTGGAGATTTTAAACGTGTCCTGGTATTTCTCTGCTGTTTCTGAGCTTCCCAGACCCACTTCATAGCAACCTTGGTGCCTGAGACAGGGTGCTCTCACAGTGAAAGAAAAACAAACACTACAGAGGTTGGCCCTGGTTAAAATGATAAAGTACATTCAATTTGTTCCAGCACACCCTCCCTTTCCTCTTCCTGGCATACCTTCAAATCAATTCAACAAGTATTATTGTGTGTCCACCATTTGTAAGTCCCTATGCCAGTTGCTTGGGATATAAACAGCTTGTCTTGATCTAGTATGGGAGGGAGACATAAACATAACCATCTCTAACTGAAACCAGGCTCAGTGAAGTACTAATAATAGCTAACATTGATTATTTATTATGTGTCAGACACTGTAATTTTTGTTGGTGGTGGTGGTGGTGGTAGTGGGGCTTGAATTCTGGGCTTGGGTGCTGTCCCTCAGCTTGTCAGCTCAAGGCAAGCACTCTACCACTTGAGCCACAGCGCCACTTCTGTTTTTCTGGTGATTAATTGGAGATAAGAGTCTCACCGACTTTCCTGCCCAGGCTGGCTTTGAACCATGATCCTCAGGTCTCAGCCTCCTGAGTAGCTAGGATTACAGACATGAGCCACCAGCACCCAGCTTATGTTGTCCCATGTAATCTTCACAACTCTGTGATATTGGTTCCTGTATCTTACAGTTGTAGGTGGAAGTTAACTTTGCCAAGGTCACACAGCTAGCTAGTAATAGGTAGAGAGTGAATTTTGACTCATGTGGTTAGGATACAAAGCCTGGTCTCTTAAAATGTGAGTTTTTACTTCTAAGAGCCATATAGTAGTCTAAAGAGGGAGCCATGAGAAGCTTGGCACTGGTGACTCATGTCTGTAATCCTAGCTACACAGGAAGCTGAAATCTGAGGATCACAGTTCAAAGCCAGCCCAGGCAGGAAAGTGGCACTGTGGCTCAAGTGGTAGAGTGCTAGCCTTGAGATGAAGAGCTAAGAGACAGTGCCTATGCTCAGAGTTCAAGCTCACAACCAACAAAAAAAGAAAAAGAAAGAAGAAAGAAAAAGCAAGCAAGCAAGCAAGCAATGAGAAACAGAATTGGGAGTGATGGCTTGGTGGGGGGGATGAAGCATTTCTTGGACTTGGAGCCTACTACTCATTAGAAGTCCTTCCCCCTCCCAACAATGCTTAAGGATTTTTCTCTTTTCCTTACCCAAACAATAGCCTAGAATGGAGAGTTAAAAGCTCTTTCTCCTTTCCAAGTTCTGAACGAGCAGAATATTTATGTGTCTATGCTGGAGATTTAAAGGCAGAAGTCCAGAGTCTAGCTCTGGCCATAAGTTTGGGATTACCAATGATATAATCAAATAAACCTTTACAAATGAATCAGCTGCACATTAAATGATTTCCTTAATCATAATTTTCCTGTCTGGTGATAAGATACATCTGGCAAGCCATTTTTACAAATTATTGTTATTGGTATTGCTTTTACTTGGCCAAACCACATTTGCAGTGTTTCTCTCTCTCTCCTCTCTCTCTCTCTCTCTCTCTCTCTCTCTCTCTCCCCCTCTCTTTTCCCCTCCCCTCTTGGTGGTTTCTCCAATCTCTACAATCATTGTGTCCAAAGGAAGCAGTGTAGCAGTGTTTAATTCCACTGGCAGTTGTTTAGATGTGCTGGGCTCAGCTTGTGGAGAAGGAAGGTGAGGCCTGGGGAGAATAACATAGAGTTTATTCTTTGAAACATTTTGGAGAGATGCCAAAATGGAGGGTAGTGCCTATGGTGAATAATATCTGACCATTTTTATGGCTTTGATGGAAGTACAAAAGAAAGGAGTTACAAGCTTAGTCTTGGTGATTGTGTATGTGTGTGTTTCCTGAATCTGTGTTCCTCAAATACACATTTTCATCATTGGAAATAATTTTAATATGCAGATTCTCATCTGGAAGTTCTGAGATAGGGCTGGAGTTAGGCATGTCTAACACTATAACTCCCCAGTGATGATAATGTTTACCCTCCATAGACTACACTTCAACTAGCAATACTGTAGAGTCATTGCATGCTATAGTCTAAGGGTTTATTTTGGTTCTAACTGACCATGTCCCCTTCCTGTCCCAGCTACCACTTTGAATCACCAGTCAGCTATTTGTCAATGCAGGACGATGGGAAACCTATTTCATTTGTTCATTCATCAAATGTATGTCCTAGAACAGGACAGTAAGGCCCCTAGTTGGCTATATCCTAGGAACCAGCCTGAATTTTCAGCACACACTTGTGTTGGAGTCCCTAAACATTCCTACCTTGTTTCCATGGTTCTAGATTTCCCTAAGCTTCTCTTATTGTCTACTTCCTGCTTAAGAAATACTAGTGTGGAATGTGTGTCTGTCTCCAGAACTTGGTGCAGGGTGTTAGAGTCCTGAGGAACTGGGCATGGTGGAGACTCAGGTCCCTGAGATTGGGAGCAGCATGCCTGGAGCATTGTCTGCACTTTGAAGAAGCAAAGTGAGAATCCTAGACACAAAGGCAGGAGAATGGATGCACAGCAATACACTGGACTTTCTTTAGGTTTGGAAAATTGGAGGGGGGTTGTAGCTGAAGTTATGGAGAAAGAACCCAGGGAAGAGATTGCCTTACAGGCATGCATCTTGCACTTTTCAGCTACAATATCAAAGTGACATTAGAGACCCAGGAATAGTGGCAGAAAAGATGCCCTACAGTAAGAAGTGTTTCCTTTCTCAAAGATGTTTTTAGTTTTATTATGGTTTTATTTTCCATGAAAAATATTTTTTTTTCTGGCCCTGGAGTTTGAACTCTGGCCCTTGGTGCTGTCTCTGAGCTCCTTTTCCTCAAGGCTAGCACTCTGCCACTTGAGCCACAGCACCATTTCTGGCTTTTTATGTGATTAATTGAAGATGAGAGTTTCATGGACTTTCCTGCCCAAGGCTGGCTTCAAACCCTGATCGTCAGCCTCCTGAGTAGCTAGGATTACAGGCATGAGCCACTGGCACCTTGCTCATGTAAAAGATTTTTGATAGGGATTTCCTTTTTTAAGCTAGGCTGGTCTTGAATTTTCTGCCTGAGATCTGATTCCACTGGGACAATAGATATGTGCCACCATACTGGGCAACAGAGGTATTTTGTAAAAGGAGACATGCATATTATGTCAATAATTTCAAACATTATCATAAAACATAATAGTTGAAATAAAATGTAGGAAGTGATGTATGATAATGACATTTCAAAACCAATGACCAGCACATTTGAAGTCTGGTGCATGAAAGTATAATGATGCATGAAATGATTGAAAGGACTCCTTTTGGTAGTCCATATTTAAGGAATAATTTCATTTAAAAAGATAAGGGGTTTCCTTTTGAAGGATGTGAATACAGTCATATAGTTCTTTATGACTATAAATTGGGTGAGAAGAAAAATAATCCCTCATGATATTTTGGTATGTTTCTATGAAGTCCCCTTTTTCTTTTCTTTGTCGGTTGTGGGGCTTGAACTCTGGGCCTGAGCGCTTGTTACCTGAGCTCTTCAGTTCAAGCCAAGTGCTCTACCACTTGAGCCACAGTGCCAGCTTCAGTTTTCTGGTGGTTAATTGGAGATAAGAGTCTCACAGACTTTCCTTCGTGGGCTGGCTTTGAATTGTGGTCCTCAAGTCTCAGCCTCCTGAGTGTCTAGGATTACAGCCATGAGCCACTGGTACCTGGCTGAAGTCACCTTTTTCTATGCCTGGGTTGTTTCTCTCATTTAGTATTTTTGAGTAGGACCTCAAAAAGCTAAGAGATAGCACCACACTCATTAGACTGTATGTTAAAGTATGTTTTTTAGAGCAGCAGTAAATTACAAGCGTTTTCCATTTTATAGTGTAGCCTTTCTTAGCATTTTTTTTTTGTCAGTCATGGGACTTGAACTCTAGGCTTGGGTGTTGTCCCTGCGCTCTTCAGCTCAAGGCAAGCACTCTACCTCTTGAGCTACAGTGCCACTTTCAGTTTTCTAGAGGTTTATTGGAGATAAGAGTCTCACGGTCTTTCCTGCCCGACCTGCTTTGAACCATTATCCTCAGATTTCAGCCTCCTGACTAGCTAGGATTACAGGCATGAGCCACCAGCACCTAGCCTCTTAGCATAATTTTTATAGTTACAGACTTCATGTAACAATTCCCTATTTCACTGAACATTTAAGTTTTTCCCACTTCCAATAAATGTCTTTGTGGGGAATTTTTCCATAAGTAAGTATTCACTCTGAAGATAGAATCCCAGAAGTAGAATTACTTGTTGAAAATTTGTAAATATTTTCTAAAGTACTTCATCTCTGTTGCCAAGATGCACTCCCAAAGGGTGGACTCCTTGTGATCCCATAAACAGTTCTGTTTGACTAATCCCTCATAGCTTTGTTCATTTTTATATTGTCCAACACCAGGATGCAAACTCAGTATTTGATGCTTTTGCTTCTTGGCTGGCGCTTTACCAAATAAGCCATGCCTCCAACCTCAATTATTTTGAAAAACAATCTTACCTACTTTTATTTTTTTTTGTCAGTGGTGAGGCTTGAACTCTGGTCCTGGGCACAGTCCCAGAGCTCTTCAGCTCAAGGCTAGCGCTTTACCACTTGATCCACAGTGCCACTGGTTTTCTTGTGGTTAATTGGAAATAAGAGTCTCATGGACTTTCCTGCCCTGGCTGGCTTTGAACTGTGATCCTCAGATCTTAGCTTCCTGAGTAGCTAGGATTACAGGCCTGCACCACCAGCACCGGACAGTCTTACCCACTTTTAAGTTTTAGTTTTCATTTGTTTCATTACTATGAATTTGATTTTTTACACAATTTTCTTTACCTTTTGGAGACTATTAATATCCTTATGCCTATTTAAATGATGTAAGTGCTTCATTACATAAAGATATTCACCTTTTTCACCATACTTGTAATAATGGTTTCTCTGAAACTGCTCTTAGGATTTTTGCTGCTGTTTTGTTTTTATGCCAGTTCTGGGGCACAAACTCAGGGTGTGGGCGCTGTATCTGAGCTTTTTTGCTCAAGGCTAGTACTCTACCAGTTGAGCCACAGCTCTACTTCTGGCTTTTTTGATAGTTATTTGGAGATATGAGTCTCCTAGACATAACTGTCTGGACTAGCTATGTACTACAATCCTCACATCCCAGTCCCCTGAGTAGCTAGCATTACAAGCATGAGCCACTGGGACCTGGTTACTCTTAGTCTATTTATATGAATTGCAACTATGATTAGATCCAACACAATCTCATATAGAGTTGTATAATTTTCTAAGTATTTTGATATTACTTCTTTTTCTTTTTGCCCCCAGTCCATTTTACTTTTTTTTTTTTTTTGCTGGACCTGGGCTTAAACTCAGTGCCTGGGCACTGTTCCTGAGCTGCTCTCTGTTCAAGGCTAGCTCTCTACCATGTGAGCCACAGCACCACTTCCATTTCTTCTGAATAGTTTATTGTAAATAAGAGTCTCACGAACTTTCCTGCGATCATCAGATCTCAGCCTCCTGAGTAGCTAGGATTACAGGTATGAGCAACTAGCGCCCAGCTCCATTTTACTTTTAGTTTTTCAGAGAGTGTTTGAGTAGCTGGTATTATAGTGTGTACCACTATACCTGGGGCACTCACACTACATTTTTAGTGCCTCTTTAAGTCACAGCAGTTTTCTAAATTTTTTTATTTTTTTATTATCTTTAAGTAGTTGTCCAAAAAAGTTGCCATTCTACAAAACAGTATATGAATACAAGGTGTCTGACATTGTCACCCATCGCTCTCAGCCCATCCCTTCTCTCACTTTTCTTTGTTTTTTAATTCAGATTAGGTGATTATGTAAATTTCACATATTTCACAGTATTGAAATTACAGCAGTTTTAAAGTTCTAAATTGTTTTTTTAGCCCATTATTAATTTTATTTTGTTTCATAATGAGTGGTAAGAAAGAATGGCTGTATGATTTCTAAGGGCTTTTTTTTTTCCAATCCTGGGACTTGAACTCAGGGCTTAAGCACTGTCCCTGGGTTTCTTTTGCTCAAAGCTAGTACTCTATCACTTGAGCCACAATGCCACTTCTGGCCTTTTCTGTTTATATGGTACTGAGGCATCAAACCCAGGGCTTCATGCATGCTAGGCAAGCACTTTACCATTAGGCAACATTCCCAGCCCTCTAAGGGTTTTCTTGTAACTAAGTATATGGTAAATTTTTGTGAACTTTCAGTGAATACTTGTGAATAGAACATTCTTCTGATGATATAAAACTGGACATCTGTTAATCCAGTCTTTTCAATTATATTATAATTTTCTCCTATGTGAAGTTATAGTGTATATACATTTTTTATATCTTATTAATGCCTATACAAATTTTATTTCCAGAGAGAAAGAAGATATGGATAGTTTTTATTTTATTGTGAACTTACTAGAAAATGGAGAGGGCAGTGAGAAGTTGAGAATATGAAATGAAGATAAGTAAATGCCGAGAAGTAAGTCAATGTCTTGGGAAAGATAAAGGATGGTAGGGAAGTATTCTTGCATGATATCTCGAGGAGTTGAACCTTGTGTGTCTTCAAAGTTATAGTGTAGAATGTATGTGACTAAACATTCTCAGGCCTTTCCTCTCAAATGACCATGATGGGCCCCAGGAGGCTAGAACTAGGACATTGGGGTCCAGTTGGCCAGATTCAGAAGATGAGACACAAATCTTTGAGCCATAAGACCTGAATGGTTTTATTCAGACACATTCAAAGAAACATGTTTGAAGAGATGTGTCATCAGCAAGATAATTTATTAGGTATTGTACTGAAAAAGAAGGACACCCACAAAATTTCCTAGTGAGAAGGTTAGTAAATAGAAAAATAATAGCTTAATGTTCATATTATAATTTAAGTTGTATAAAATATTGCTGATACTATTTTTTTGCTTAGTTTGTTTTCTTATTTTTTCTTTACTTTGGCACACTTAGAAATAATCATAAAAGGCTCACATTGTAATCCTAGGTATTCATGGTTCAAGGCCAGTCTGGGCAAAATATAAGTGGGACCCAATTTCAACTAAAAGCTGGATGCTAAATCTGAGGTATCTGTAAGATATGAAGGAGGGAAAAGATATTCTGTTTGTTGCTGGAAATTTGAGTGCAGAGCGTTCATCTAGCAAGACTGGATGAAATCACCGAAGAAGTGAGTACAACTCAAAGGGGGAAGAAGTTTCCAGCCTTGAAATAGCCCAGCTTTAAAGAGGAGAAACTATTCAGACAAAGAGAAAGAGACAAAGGCACATAGGGAAGGGGAAATAGAAGTTGGGATAAAGAAAGGGGATAAACTAGGAGAGTATGTTATCCTGGGAGTGAAGTAAAGTAATATATTTTGAGTGAAGAAAGTGGTAAATTGGGTCTCAGGTTGCTCGTTGGTTAAATAAGACGAAACTGAGGCTTGGTCATGGCATTTAGCACAAAGGTCAGTCATGAAGCTTTAAACTCAGGGTCTGGGTGCTGTCCCTGAGCTTTTTCACTCAGTGGTAGCATTCTATCACTTTGAGTCACAACACTACTTTCAGTTTTGCAGTGGTTAATTGGAGACAAGAATCTCACAGTCTTTCCTGCCTGGGCTGGCTTCAAACCAGTGTTTAGATCTCAGCCTCCTACGTAGCTAGGATTACAGGCATGAGCCACTGGCACTCAGCTATCAGTGAGTTTTATAAGTCACTTTTGGTGGAGCAAAATTCTCCATGCAGTTATTAGTCCCAGTGCTCTCTGATCCCTCTGTCCAGACTAAGGAAGCGTTAGTGATATTAAAGAACTTGGTTGAGAGAGAGAGAGGAAGGTGTGGTTCCTCAAAGGAAATTGAGAGTCCTGGTGCCAGAAGAAGGGGAAATGGGCTCTTGGCAGTCAACAACAACAAATGTTCACTTCAGCTAGAAATAGTCTGTCCTGTGTATCCTAGATGTAAAATCTTTTAGGAAGGAACAATTTATTGGAACCTTTGATGGATACTGATGGACCACCCTGATTACAGACATTTTCTGTAAAAGAACAGTCAGAGATGCCCTTTCCCATGAGAGAAAATGGTTCTTGTCAGAAACATTTCTTCTTTAGGTTACAAATATTCTCCCCATAGTCAAGAGCCATCATAAATTAGCCACTCCCTAATACATATAGAGGATCCCTGGGGCTTTCCTGACTTCTTAATTACATTAGACTAGTTACACATATTTTTCTTAATTCATTGCAGCGCTTTTATGTGTGTATGTATGTATGTATGATTTATTTATTTTTGTGCTTGTATTGTGGCTTGAACTCAGGGCCTGGGAGCTGTCCCTTAGCTTTTCCTTTAAGGCTAATATGCTTGAACACTTGAACCACAGCTCCACTCTAGATTTTTGCTGGTTAATTGCAGATAAGAGTTTTATGGACTTTCCTACCCAGGCTAACTTCAAATTGTGATCCTCAGATCTGTCTCCTGAGTAGCTATGATTATAGGCATGAGCCACGGTAACCTGCTGTATATCCTCCAGTGGATTTTGGTGATAGAAGAATGCTTTTCCCCCATCTTATTCCAGCTTTGGTTTGCTTTGACTCATCCCAACCCATTCTGCCAAGTAGCTGATATACACCAAGACCCACATATTAGAGCAGACTGCACTGATGGCCCTTGCCTAACTAATAAACTTCAAGGCAATGTCAGTTTAGCCAGGTTTAACTTACAGTACTTTCCTTTGTCGGACAATATAGTTACTGGTTTGACGCATTAGAAATCAGTAGTTTTGAATGGCAAAAACCGTTAATGACAATTTTCTTTTTAAATGTTGTTTGGCATTTTCTTACGAGTCATCATAATACATAAAGTTATCCTAGATGTCAAAGACATGTTCTAGAAAATATTCCAGTTTATCTCTGCTAAAATACTTAAAGCACTCCTATTACTCTCAAGTACCCACAACCAGGGCTACTATAAACAACTGATATACTGTGTATGGAACAGGTGTAGGATGAAAATAGCAGACACAGAAGCTGTGCAATTTATAATTTGCAAAAACATTCTATGCAACCCTAAAAAACCCCTTCTTATTACATTCCAATGCAAAAAAGAGAACAATTGTTAAATCAAAATGGAACTACTAATTAGTCAGATGCTTTCTAACTTCTCAGTGGACTAATTAGGCTTCTGTCTACTTGCTACATTTTCCTATAACAATGTTTCAGGTGGAAAGAAAAAAATATATATATATATATTAGCTTTTATATGTTTTTGTCTCATCGCTTATTTCAAAAACTTGTCCTTCCATATTCTGTCTGTATATCAAAGATGTTTCTAGAGATAAAGAGGGATGGGGTAACAATGATTAAAATATATGTACTTGTTGCCTTCCCAGTGTAACTGTAACCCCCCAGCTCATCACCTTTTTTTTTTTTTTTTTGGTCAGAACTGGAGCTTGAACTCGGGCCTGGGCACCATCCAGTGCTCAAGGCTAGTGCTCTGCCAGTTGAGCCACAGCACCACTTCTGGATTTTTCTGTTTATGTGGTACTGAGGAATTGAACCCAGGGTTTCATGCATGCTAGGCAAGCACTGTACCGCTAAGCCACATTCCTAGTATCCCCCCCCCAGCTCATCACCTTTTCAAAAAAAAAATAAAAAACTAAACCCCCCCAAAACCTCAAGTGAACCACTATAAACAAAGAAACTCACTTCAAACTAAAGAACCAGCAAAAGTTGTGCATGATACATTATATGCATCATCTATTGGCTAATTACAGACTAGAACCCAACTCTATTCTCCAGCAAACAAATCACATGTCCACAAATGGGCAGACACAAGATAAGACTCTTAAACCTCAGCAGGTACTTTATGGGTGAGTTAAGAGTCTCATGGACTTTCCTGCTCCAGCTGGCTTTGAACTGTTATCCTAAAATCTCAGCCTCTTTGTAGTTAAGATTACAGGTGTGAGCCACTGGTGCCAAGTTATTAGGATAATTTTTAAGAATAGTTGCACTTGATGGTTAGATACTAACCCCAAGTGAAAATGCATAGGTGATTTGAAAAAAAAATCCGTTAACGTAAACTGCATAAATAAAACGTATCATCTGTATATTTGAGAAAGAACACACAGTAAGAGGACTTCCTGGGGACAATGTTAAACACTTTGTACATGTTGTCATTTGACCGTCACAGCAACATTCTGAGGTGAGGTCTCTTTTCTTCCCATTTTATAAATGAGGAATTGAGGGCACTGTCATATACTTAGGAGGGACAAAGGTGAGAAGCAGACCTAGAAATACCAGACCCACAGTATTAGTGCTATAACTTAGAGAAGTTAACTTCTCACATTACATTTTATGCTAATTATAGCTGCTGATGTTGAATGGATTTTTGTTGTTGTTGTTGTTGTTGTTGCTGCTGGTCATGGAGCTTGAACTCTGGGCCTGGGCACTGTCCCTGAGCTCTTCAGCTCAAGGCTAGCACTCTACCACCTGAGCCACAGTGCCCACTTCTGGCTTTTTCTGTATATATTATACTGAGGAATGGAATCAAGGGCCTCATGCATGTGAGACAAGCACTCTACCACTGAGCCACCTTCCCAGCCCAGAATGGAATTATTTTACCTGAGGGATACTACATATTTCCTTTTAACCAAGCATACCAAAAGGTAAAAGCTTGTGGTTGATAGTTCAAGATGATAAACTTGGACATTTTGAGCACTTATTTTATGGTTCTTTTAAATACTGATAGATATATGGCCCTATAAATAGGAATAAGACAAAGTAGGAACTAGACTCCTAAACACCTACACACACACACACACACACACACACACACACACACACACACACACACACACTCATAAATTAATTGATTAATTAATTTTATCATTCATGGGACTTGAACTTAGGCCTGGGCTCTGTCCCTAAGCTCTTTTTGCTTAAGGCTAGTGCTCTACCATTTTGAGCCACAGCTATACTTCAGGTTTTTCAGGTGATTAACTGCTGATAAGAGTCCCACAAACTTCCCTGCTTGGGCTGGCTTCGAACAGTGATCCTCAGATCTCAGCCTCCTGAGTAGCTAAGATTACAGGCATGAGCCACTGGCCTTACTTACACTTTTATATCCAATACCAAGCACATTTAGGCAATTAAATATGATTCAAATCAGTGTAAGCATGTATGAATGAATGAGTATAAGGGTTAATGAACGAAGTTATGAAACAGCAATGTCCTTAAGGTCTATTAAAACTTTTATAACTATTTTTCCCTCACTAAATCCTCCATAGACTGTTTTGTTTCATGCATTCATGTGCCTATCCTTTGTAATTTTTTTCCTTCCTCAATGTCAGTGCTCTCTAGTAGAGTATCTGCTCTTTGAAAGAGGGAGAGAGTAAGAAGTTGCTCAGGGAAATCCAGATCATTGTGTCCATGAGAGGATTAAGTGTGAGTTTGATTATGAGTTTGAATTCAGGCCATGTCTGTATCCAAAAGCTTTGATCTGAGGTGTGGGGTCCAGATGCAAGAGCATCTGAGGAATACATTCTTGGTCTGTGTTCAAGTGCTTAGTCTTTCGCACTGGTCTCCAAATACATGCTCAAACTGAAGTCAGACCCTGTGCAAAAGAACTGAAACCAATGGCAATAGCCTGTATGAGTTTGGTCAACATTTGTATTTAGGATGACTTGAAATAAGAACTAGGACTGGGTAACCAGACATAATGTCAGTTAAACAGGCTGCTACATACTCTGGAATGGATTTAGCTAAGGAATTTCACTCAGACCCCAAGGGACACTAAATTCCAAGGCACAAGATGGGAGCAATAATGGCATTTCAGATGCTTTCCCACTAGAATAAAGAAAGTCCATAATAAACTCCAGTAATTGGGTGGGTTTGGTCCTCAGGAGATGAGAATGTTATGTCTTCACTAGGGCAGCTACATAGTGACAAAAGGAGAGACCAGTTAGTGACAGTTTTGTGGCTAGGAGTGCCTTTGTCTTCTTGGATTTTTTTCCTCCTGTTAGTGAATGTGACTCTCAAAATACATTGCTCTGAACTAAAGATAATAGTGTAGATCACATGAGAGATTTGGATTACAGTCATCTCTAGGGTTTAATGTTCCATGTTCTGTGCTAACTGACGTTTACCACCTTGTTTAACCCTACCAGGGATGGGGAACATCCAGCCTTGGGGCTATATAAGCCTGGAGAAGTCATTTGGTGCATTATGGGACCGACACATATGCTTCTGTTATCTGCCCGTATCAGTCATTTTGTATGGCCTGTGAGTGATGTTATAAATATCCAAAGGGCCTGTGGCAGAAAAAAGGTTCCCCACCCCTATACAACAACACTGTTTTTCCTTCATGTAGATTATTTCTATCACCCCTCCCCCCAAATAACTTCAGGGCCAGATGTGGTGGCATACACCTATAAACCCAGAACTCAGGAGGCAGAAGGTTGGTGAATTTGAGGCCAGATTGGGCTGCAAAGCAAGACCCTATCTCAAACAATTTTTTTGGGGGGGTCCGGTTATGGGGCCTGAACTCTGGGCCTGGGCACTGTCCCTCAGCTCTTCAGCTTAAGGCTAGCACTTTACCACTTGAGCCACAGCACCACTTCTGGCTTTTTTCTTTTTGCTTATGTGGTGCTGAGGAATCAAACCCAGGGCCTCAGGCATACAAGGCAAGCGCTCTACCACTAAGCCACCTTCCCAGCCCTTCTCAAACAATTTTTTAAAAAGGTTTTTCTCATGATTCAATGCATATTCATTTCTCTTGGGGGGATTTATTGAGTAAAGAACTGAAAGTTACTTTATGGGTGAAGAAGGATTCCACATATCCATCCCATGGGACCACGCAGAGGCAGGCAGGCACAGGAGAAAGATTATTACCAAGTTTATTAGAGGAGCCATATTTCCCCAAGAGGGAGCACATGGCCTCTGTTACCATCCAGGTAACAGGAGGGTCTGAGGTAGGAAGTGAGGTAGATGGGAGTTCAGGTGGGTCTGGGGGGAGAGAGGAAGGGGCCAGCTGTATGGAGGGAACTCCAGGGATGGGAGGGGGCGCAGGTATGGGTGGAGCTGAGGACCAAAAGTGAGTATAATACTAACATTCCCCTCTCTGTTGTTTAATATAAATAGGGGGTATACTTTCTTCTGGAGCTACTTCCTGCTGTCAAGGGGCGAAGTAGTCAGAGGTCTCTGCTTTGTTGCTCAGCCAGGTACCATCCATGAAGCATCTGTTTGACAGTTTGGTTGATAAGGGTCCTCCTTTTTCCATGGCAATAGTTATCTAAAATGTAAGACACAATTAATAAAAGGCAAAAATTGCTGTAAGCAGCCCAAGAGAAGAATATGCCATGGAGGGATTGATTTCCAGAAGGGGCTATCAAAGACCTGAAATTGTCTTTTTTTTGTCTCAGATTGGAGACATAGCATGGTACCTGACTCCCGGCATCCTGGAGGAGAGGGAGTAAGATTTTTCTGCTTTAGGATCACAGTAACCTGAGGAGGGGATAGCAGAGATATTTAAAGGTATCAAAGCCAATGGGTGTCATGGGCTCTTTTGGCTACTTCCTGCTGGACTGGGGGCATCAAGCAATCCCTGGAGCTGGGGTTTTTAGGGTCCGGGTCTGCGCTGGGCAAGGCAGGGCAGTGTAAGTGCTGTCTCTGGTTGCCTGAAGGAACAGGATGGCCTTGACTTGTTTCCAAGTGGTATCCTGGGCAGGAGATGTTATTCTGTTGAAAGAGACTTTTGGAAAGATCAGGCAAAAAGCTGAAAACACATCAAGCAAAAAGCTGACAAGGTGACAAGGTCAGTTAACATGAATGTCATAGGACATTGGCCATGGGCCAGAAACATTCCATTTGGAGTATAAAGCCCAAGGGTAGCCCATTACAGGGAAGGTGGTAATAACTGGACTCAGGGCAAGAAGGTAGAGAGGAGGTGTCTAGGGTTTTTTGGTTTTTTTTTTAGGGTAACTGGGTAGGGGGAGCATAATGGAGTGGTTGGGAGTACCAGTCAGAAGCTACTATAAATACAAATAGCAGGCAACAAAGGCAAGATGGCTAACTTTTTGTCTAGATAGAAGGTAGACAGGTATGGACATTAGGTGGGCACGCAGCTATTTCTCTTGATCTCCCAGCTCTGATTAATTTGAAAGGGGGAGTGTAAAGTGACTCCATTGAGATTGTCCTCTCCTCTGACTCCTCTCCACGGCTTTCCATGGTCAGGACTGGCTTTGTCCTGGCGCGTGCCTCAGCATCCGTTGCTGGGAGAGCTTGTCCCAGTTGGCAATTACAGTTTGGACTCAAGGCCTGGGCACTGTCCCTGAGCACTTCTGCTCAAGGTGAGTGATCTACCATTTAGAGTCACAATGCCACTTTCAGCCTTTGGCTGGATACTTAGAGGTGAGTCTGAGCCATGCCTTCAGCCTGGCTCTGTGCTGATTAGCTGGGAGATGAAGTTTTAGAGGCATTCTTTTTGCTCTGGATGGCTTTGAACTGTGGCAAAAGGAGTCTTTGTTACAAAAGCCCTTTTATTTCCAATTAAAGCAACAAGGAGATCAATGAAGTTAGAGGTTACCTATAACTTGTTAACAATTCAATTACTTGTCAGAGTTTTTTAATAAAACTCAGTAGATGTTTTTAACCTGCGACTGATTGGCACTCTGGCACTCTAAGTGCTGCCCTGCCTCTGGGAAGCCTGTTTAAAGTGGCTTATATACAGTATTTAACCTTTAACAAATGTACAGGCCTTTTTCTGGGCTACAGCAGCATAGCCTGTTTAACATCTTGGTTTATAAAAGCATTTTTTTTGGCTGGCGGAGGAATCCGGTTTCTAGTGGCCCCAACAAGGCCTACCTGTGTAGGCCTTTAGACAGATCTCAATAGGGACATAATCTCAGCTCTACAAGCTTTTTAACAGATGAATTTAACCAGCTCAAAAGTTATTGCCAATTAGGACTTTGAACAGATACAGGGGGTTTGGGATTTACATTTTACAACCTTAGCTTTTACTGCTATCACAGATGACTGGCAAGTTTTGCCCAGTTAGCCCAACATGGGTGTTAGGCATGTTTACAAGCTATCTTTCCATGACCTCCTGCTTTGATCAATTTTTTTGGAGGAACAAGCTCAAGTAACTCAGGATCTGATACCATTTTTGTCATCCAAGCAATTGCTTGTAATTGCCTCTGGATGTTTGTTTTAACAGTGGGTAGTACATTTTCTTTTTGTTTCACATTTGAAATAAGGTACCGAAAAACTGAGTGGGTCTTCTCAGAATGGAGAAAGATCTAGAGACCATGACATATGAAGAACATATAAAAGAGGCAGTGAAAACTAATGTGCCTGCTGTTATATGGTAGCGCCAGGCGAGCGCCGGAAATCTGCTCCTTTCTGGAAGTTTAGCCAAGAGACTAACACATAAACCTGACAAGAGCAATCAAATAGTGAGAGAAAGGGTTATTTATAGGGATGTTTGGGGGGAAGTTCAGTGTTAGAGGGCAAGTGCTCATGGATAGGGAGGATGTGAAGGAAGAAGAAAATTTCCTTCTTGTCTCAGTGACTAGCATTTTGCATTAGTTGATCTTACCTCTTCCTTCATTTTGTTGTTTCATTTCCCTCAAAATTATTTCATTCTTTTACTAAAAGCTCTTAAATTTGCTTTTCAATCCCTGGCCCTCTGGATCACAATCTTAGTGGTTTTAGGATTCTTTAGTGATAGGAGCAGGGATAGGATTATAAAAGACTGAGGTGGAGGTAGAAGCTTTAGCTGAATTTAATGCTCAGCTCCATCTTAGTTGGGCAAGTCTCCTTGCTCTTTAGCCTCAGCTTTCTCATACCTGTTAAGTGTGTGTGTGTGTGTGTGTGTGTGTGTGTACACCTGTACCCACATATGCCCTCTGTGACCTAGGAAGTTTTGGGGGGAATCAGAGAATAGTCTAGACATAAATGTATTTTATACCAGCTACTAGTGGCTTATGCCGCTTATGCTTTGCTACCTTCTTTCTAAAAAGGCTAACAGGTAAATATAACTTGTTCCATAGTCATCTCTTCCCAAGCCCTCCTTTGCTTGTCTTTAGTTCTTTTTTTAGTTATATTTCAGATAGGGTCTTGTGGGTTTGCCCAGGCCATTCTCATATTGTGATCTTCCTACCTATGCTTTCCATGTAGCTAGAATGACAGGCATGAACCACCATGCTCAGCTTATCAGCTTATTAGCTGAGACAGGTTCTCACTTTTTGTCCATCTTGATCTTCCCAACTGCTGCCTCCTAAGAGCTACAATGCCCAGCCCCAGTTATTGTATTATCTTCTATTTTAGGGGTTTGACAGTACTCTTAGAAATTTTATTTTTTTATTTTATTTTTTATTTTTTTGGGGTCCAGTCGTGGGGCCTGAACTTTGGGCCTGGGCGCTGTCCCTCAGCTCTTCAGCTCAAGGCTAACGCTCTACCACTTGAGCCACAGTGCCACTTCTGGCTTTTTTCTTTATGTGGTGCTGAGGAATCGAACCCAGGGCCTCAGGCATGCACAAGGCAAGCACTCTACCACTGAGCCACCTTGCCAGCCCCACTCTTAGAAATTTTAGCTAAGTAGCATTAGGAGTTTTTTTTATTTCATAGGTATGCAGAAAAAGAACGATATCTGCTTATATTATTCCTGGCATTTTGATTGTAGGAAAAAATGTTTGAATTTATTTTTAGGGCAAGTCACATGGCAGAAATAATAACAAATATTTGTGGTTATCTTGGGAACTCAGCTTCTAGATATTGCTGACTATGGAAAGGAGGAACAGATTGGTCACTGGGGCAATTTAATAAATAATAGAGCCACAGGAAGCCTCAGGAGAAGAATGAAGGAGGTAAATGATTGGGCAAAATTTTGTTGTTTTTGTCTGTTTCTGATTACTGTATCCTGCCTTGCTGAGAGAAGAATGCTTTATATAATCAATTGTTTTTCTAGTTTATTTTGTTTTGTTTTGTTTTATGCCAGTCCTGGGGCTTGAACTCAGGGCCTGGGTGCTGTCCTCCAGCTTTTGTGCTCAAAGATAGTACTATACCATTTAAGCTACTACTCTGCTTCTGGCTGTTTTGGTAGCTAGTTGGATAAAAGAGTCTTAAGGACTTTCCTGTCCAGGCTGACTTCAAAGCATGATACTTAGATCTCAGCTTCCTGAGTAGCTAAGATTACAGACCCCAGTCACTATCACCCAAGTCTTGTTCATTTATAAAAGAACAATCAGCTTCAATGCTTACCAATTTGTCCATATGACAGGATTGATCTTAAAGATACAAGACACTGAAGCCAGGCAATTTAGATTCTTGTATTCCTGATCTTTCTTGGAATTACCTGTTATGTGTGACATTAAATGATGTAGTACCAGCTAGTCACAAACTCAAGTTTCTTAGAATATATAGACTTCATGGAGACACTAAAAATGTCTTCTGTGGCTCGTTGCCAGTACTGCTAGCACCAGCAGCAATTTGCTACAGCCATCCTCTGAGCGTGCTGCTGTTTTTGTAAAGAATAGGACTAACTGCAGGGCATAAAGACTTGAGAAGAATACTCTGCTTTGTTCTTAGGTCCTTGCAGGACTGAGGGGCAGTTTGGGAGACCAGTAGCTATATGACCTCCTGAGTTGTACACTACCACCTCTTGTGTTCTCTCAGGATATGTTTGGTGCAAACTCAAAATACCCAGAACTTGGAAAGAACCCTTAGAGTACAATACTCATTCTCTGGAGCTACTGAACAATGAGGAAGGAGGACAGAAAGTAAAGCTAGAAGCTGAGGTAGTAGCAGCAAGAAATAATCAGTAGGGGGCTGGGAAGGTGGCTCAGTGGTAGAGTGCTTGCCTTGCATGCCTGAGGCCCTGGGTT
>NW_012267252.1:505058-563755 GCF_000151885.1 Dipodomys ordii
CACACACACACACACACACACACACACACAGGGAGCCTGAAGGATAAGCTTAGAAGGAGACAAGATCTGCAAGGAGGGCAAGGTGTGCCTATTCCCAGTCTCCCTACTCTATCTTCCTCCTTTGCCACCCCTCCAAGGTCAATCCTAATTCTGGCTGCAAATGCTTGTTTTCAGAGGGAAAGGCTAGTTCATAAAGCATCATTTCCAGGAAGGAAAGGCATCAGAAACCTCAATCTGCTGATCTCAGCCTCCTGAGCAGGTAGGAGGGCTGCTTCATTCTTCCTTATGACTGGATCTGACTGTATTGTGTATATACCACATTTTCTTTACCTGTTTCTCAGTTGATTCCACAGCTTGGTTATGGTGAATAGTACTACACTAAACAAGAATGTGCAGGTGTCCTAAAGCAATTTTTCATAGCTACTATCTTTGAACAGCTTCTTGCTGTTCCCTCCCTGATATTTTAATCCCTCTCCTGCTAGTGCAGGAGTGTAGTGATTCCCCTCTGCTGACTGGCTGTAGGATAGTGAAAAGGGTTGCATTTAAACAGTAGACTAGTGGTGACTGAGCAAGTTACCTAATATGGAATTGACTAAAGGCTTGCTGCCCTAGTCACACATACCTTCACAATCTCCTTCTAAAAGGAAAAATATGGATGAGATTGTTGAATTGTTTGTAAAAAGTGAAGAGGAAACCCCTCTGTACATATGAATGGACGTGTTAAATTGACATCTCCTGTACAGCTATTTGGAGATAATGTTTTTTAAACACAAAGAATAAATTGAATATTCTTCTTTCTTTTTAGGCTTTCCAAAAGGCCTAGCAACTGGAGCTCTCCCTCTGTTTCTCTCTATATCTCTGTCTCTCTGTTTCTCTGCCTCTCTTTTTTTGTCTCTCTTTCTCTTTCTTGTCTCTTTCTGTAGCTAAAATGAACTATGAATTAAAGCAGAAGTTTTCAAAGTATGATCCCTAGACCACCATTGGCAGCAGCAGCACTTGGCAGCTTGTTAGAAATGCAGATTTTCTGGCCTCACTTAAGACTTACTGAATCAGAAACCCAGGGGTCCAATTCTAGGGTTAACCAACTCTACCACTTGATCCTCATGGAGATTTTATATGGTTGAGAACTGTATGAAAGAACCTGTGTCTCAGCCCAGTACTGGTGGCTCACATCTGTAATCCTAGCTACTCAGGAAGCTAAGATCTGAGGATCACAGTTCAAAGCCAGCCTGGGCAGGAAAGTTTTGTTGTTTTTTTTTAATTTGTTTTTTGTTTTGGTCCAGTCGTGGGGCCTGGGCACTGTCCCTCAGCTCTTCAGCTCAAGGCTAGCGCTCTACCACTTGAGCCACAACGTCAATTCCAGCTTTTTTCTTTTTGCTTATGTGGTGCTGAGGAATTGAACTCAGGGCCTCATACATGCAAGGCAAGCGCTCTACCACTGAGCCACCTTCCCAGCCCTGGGCAGGAAAGTTTGTGACACTCTTTATCTCCAATTAACCAAGCCCTCCCCACCCCCACTGCAAAAGGTGGAAGTGGAGCAGTGGCCCAACTGGTAGGGTGCTAGCCTTGAGCACAAAAGCTGAGACAGTGTCCCAGGCCCCAAGTTCAAGCCCCAGGACCAGCACAATAAAAAAATATAAAGAAATGATAAAAGAGAAAAGAAAACAGAAACTATATTTAGAAGCTTCTCTAAAGACACTTTTTCCAGGGCATCCCCTCTGATACAGGGCTGACAGGAAAACTACAAGCACAAGAAACTTCAGTCCTGCCCACTGAGCCAAGGATATATATTTGCTTGGCAAAATAGTTCAAATAACAGAGAGAAAAAAGTAACAAGAGAAGAGGAAAATCAAATAGAACCTGAATGCAGAAACAGTGGCCAATCCAATTAAGTCTTATCCTTACATTAGAATATCACTATTGATATGTCTATAATTACTGATATGTATCTTTATAAAGAAGAATTTTAAGCAAGGCAACAGTGGTTCATACCTGTAATCCTAGCTACTCAGGAAGCTGAGATCTGAGAATTGTGGTTCAAAGCCAGCCTAGGCAGAAAACTCTGTGAGACTAATTTCCAATTAACTACCAAAAAATGCCAGAAGTAGAGCTGTGACTCAAGTAGTAGAATGCTAGCCTTCAACAAAAAAAAGCTGAGGAACAGCATCTAGGCCCTAAGTTGAAGCCCTATGACAGGTACATACACACACAAAAAAGGCAATTAAGAAAAAGAATTTTATATGATATGAATTGGATATTTAAATGTGCTGTTTTTTGTTTTGCCTTGTAATTATGGTTTGATATGAAAACATATCCTAACAGGACTATCCTATTAAGACATATATTAATATATACTAATAGAACATTGGCCTATAGGACTCTGGTCCATCCTTAGATTAAAGCTCTATGTTAACATATTTAACCCATTGAATTTTGAGAAATTGATTTGGTCCTATAGTTTCATTTTGTAGAAATTATGTGCTAAGAATCACAGAGGCAAAAAAATGTAAAATTTAAGTCAATCATTTACTAATTGTGTGTGTGTGTGTGTAGAGGTGGTACTGGGGGTGAACTCAGGGCTTTGCATTTGTTGGGCAAACATTCTACCAGTTGAGCCATGCCCCTAACTCTTCTCACTCTGGTTATTTTTCAAATAGCACTTTTTGCTTATGGCATGCCTCAATTGGATCACAGGCCTCCTAACTATGCATCCCACATAGCTCCATTTACATTTGCTTGGCAAGACAGTACAAGCTATGAACTACCACACCCAATTAGTTCCTTGAGATGAGATCTTTCTTATTAGATAGCTTTTTGCCCAGGTGGGCTTTGAATCACAATCCTCTAGATTTCTACCTCCCAAGTAGCTGAGCTTATAAGAGTGAGATACCACACTTAGCACCAGGTTTAATGATCCTAATCATGGCTGGTTTTGTGTGTGTGTGTTTTTGTTTTTTTGTTTTTGTTTTTTGGGGGGGTCAGTCATGGGGCCTGAACTCTAGGCCTGGGCGCTGTCCCTCAGCTCTTCAGCTCAAGGCAAGTGCTCTACCACTTGAACCACAGCACCACTTCTGGCTTTTTTCTGCTTATGTGGGGCTGAGGAATCGAACCCAAGGCCTCATGCATGCAAGGCAACCACTCTACCACTGAGCCACATTCCCAGCCTCTAATCATGACTGTTAACTACAACAACATCAACAATAAGGAAGACAACTACATTTTCCATTATTTACTGCCTACTTGCATTGAGTGTTTTGCAGTAAGATAAAGTCATGGATAAGCAGGCATAGTTCTCGTTCTCCTAACTAGTGATTCTTAACCCTGGATGCATGTCATATGTACCAGGGAACCATGAAAAATAACAAATTCTAGCCCCATCACAAGAAACTGATTTAATTTTTAGGAGTGGGACCCTAACAAATCTAATGTATAGCAGAATTGAGAAGGACTGGCTTTGCAAAATACTTATAAATGCAATAGTGTTCGATTCAGGAAAAGGATCCTTTGAGCATCCTTGAGGAAGTCTCTTTCAGCTGGAATCTGAGGGCTCAGTAGAAAATAGCTAACAGAGAGAGAGTGGGAGATGAATGTTCTAGGTGAAGAAAATTAAGGGGGCCCTAGGTTCTAGAGCAGGGTCTGAGAAGGGGACACAGAGGGAAGGAAAGGTGGTAGTTATAGTAAAAGAGGCCAGAGAACATGCAGGACATTTGAGCTTCAGTGAGGATTTTGTTCTTTTTTTCTCCCTCAAGGGATAGAAAGCTCAATGGTGTTTTAAGAATCTAGTGGGCTATATATGATCATACAGATACTCTGAAAAGATCACTCGGGTTGCAACTGGAAAGCCAATTGCTGAGAACCAAGAGGGGATTCAGGGGACCAGTTAGGAGCTGACTGTGCGAGGAGGTATGTGTTTGGACTAAGAAAGCAGCACTAGGATGGAACGTGATGCATGGGTATCAGACTTGGGAAGATAGAATCTGAGGACTTGACAAAAGGCTCATGCACATTTGCTGAATGAACAAGTTAGAGATGTGAAAGATGAGTATAAGGAGGGAATAGAGAAGGCTGCTGCTGTTCTTGATGTGACAAGATGAAGGGTGGAGATATTCACTGAGCTACAATTGTTAAGCTGTAGGAAGCTGGAAGAGGAACAAAGTTTTGAGGAATGAGGAGAAGCAGAAATTCAGTTTGGGGACCACTGAATCATCTAAGCTGAAGGGCCATGAGTCATCTGACAGATCACACCATGTATACCTGGATGAAATACAAAGTATATCCCACATGTGGATGGAAACAGGCCGTGGAGCTGGATAAGATGGCTGGAATCACTGCCTTCACACAGAGCTCATTGTAAGTGATGTCTTTAAATGTTCAGTATAGAAAATAAAGATTTATAAAGACAAACAATCTGCTCAAGTCTCACAATAAACAAGAGGCAGAGTTGGGATTCCATGTCACATGGTTATTTCATAGTAGTAAATCAGATGCTACATTGTTTCCTAATCATACTGCCTCTCCTTAATCACAGTAACTGGTTCTCAGATACAAGAGTCAACCACTTTCTAAGTGTGTGGTTCCTTCAGTAATAAACATGGAATTTGAGTCTATTATTGTTGGTCTTTCAATGAAAAAATATCCTGTGGAGTCTATGACTAAGCGCTGGGATCCAGACTTGGGATCCACTGCCCAAACATCTGTCACCTTGCTTTCTACAAAACATGCAAACTGAAGTAAGATTGCCTGGCAGCTCACAAAAATAGTCACAACACAGCAGGGCAGTTAACACATTTGAAATAGCCAATAAATCCTCTGTACTCTCTATCTTCCTTCCTTTTTTCTTTCCTTCCTTCTTTCTTTATTTCCTTTCTTTTCTTTCTTCCTTCCTTTCCCTCCCTCCCTCCCTCCCCTCCCCTCCCTCTCTTTGCTTCCTTCCTTCCTTGCTTCCTTCCTTTCTGTTTCTTTCTTGTTTACTTTCTTGCTTTATTTCTTTTTTTCTGCTACTCCTGGGCTTGAACTCAGGGCCTAGGTACTGTTCCTGAGCTTTTGTGTTCAAGGCTAGTGCTCTACCACTTGAGCCACTGCTCCACTTCTGGCTTTTGTGGTAATTAATTGGAGATAAGAGTCTCATGGACTTTACTGTCTAGGCTAGTAGCTAGGATGACAGGTATGGGAAACATCATACACTAAAAACACAGGCCAGTCTCAACCATTCATTTATTCAGTGGGCATGTAGAATACTGCCATAAGCCAGGCTTTTGGCTAGGTGCAGGAGTGGTGAAAATTCTCACAGTGCTCACTGGGAGGAGGCTGAGAGGAATGCAAAGGAAGGTATTTAACCCATCATTACACAATGGATAAGAGGCTCTCAGGAATACTTCTAAGAGACATAACACACAAAGTGAATATCCTGAGTTTTATTATTTCTTTATTAGATGGATAACGAAGAGAGAAAGGAAGTGTTTCAGGCAGAAAATAGAACAGGAAAAGTTTATAAAACATGAGAATATGAAAGGGAAGGATCCATTTTCAGAGTTTTACATATTAATTTCACTCAGATTCTGTGGCTGGATAGCCTTAAAATTACTGTTAAAGAGTCTGGATTTCATTTTAAGGGGCATGAAGGTCACACTGGTCAGGCTATCTTTTGGGAGTTACTGTGCTAGCTTCCATGGAATGGAGGTGGAAGAATCTGGAAATGAAATAACTCCCAGTGAAACCAGTATAGGAATCGAGAGAAGAAGCATACAAATGGATGGATTTGAGAGTTATTCATAGGTAGATATTCATAGGTAGATATTCATAGATAGTTATTCATAGGTAGATGTAATAGTGTGTATGGCTGGGGGGATGACTTTTACTGAGAAGATTACACAGAAAAAAAATTAATTTAGAAAAGGAAAAGTTCAGCCAGTGGCTCATACCTGTAATCCTAGCTACTCAGGAGGCTGAGATCTAAGGATTGTGGTTCATAGCCAGCCTGGGCAGGAAAGTCCGTGAGACTCTTATCTCCAATAAACCACCAGAAAACCTGAAGTAGCACTGTGGCTCAAGGGATAGAGTGCTCGCCTTGAGCTTTAGAGTACAAGGACAGTGCCCAAGCCCAGAGTTCAAGCCCCACGACTGACCACCCCCCCCCAAAAAAAAATAGAAAAAGAAAAGGAAAAGTTCAGTTTTAGACATGGTAAGTTTGACTATAGAACATTGAGCGTATATGTCTGGGAACTGACTAGCATTGCATAACTGGATGGAGCTCAAAGAGAAGCTTGGAAGAGAAAAGCAGATCAGGGAATCATGGCCATAAAGACTGGGGAGTTGGCATCTCAGGTTAAAAGTTATTCCCATAGAAATTGGGAGTCATCATCATTCAGCTGAATATGAGATGGATGAAGGTCACAGGATGCAGTACTGTGGAACAGCCAGATTTAGAGGGCATAAAGCAGAGATGGAACCAGAAAAGCAGGGGGCAGAGAAGTAGAAAGGTCACCAGAAGAGCTCAGTGGTGCCATGAAGTCAAGTAAGGAGAGAAGTTACGTAGTAAGAAGTGGAGTGTAACAAAATTCTACAGGAAATTCAAGTACTGAAATGTGTCCACTGGATTCAGAGATGGTTCCTGGTATTTGTATGATTAACTTTGGGGCAGAAGCTGCAGACAGTGGGTCTGAGAGTGAGTTGGGAGATAGAGATAGAGTTTAGGAATTTGAATCATGTGAAGAGAAAACCAACAAAAATCAGAAGTTACTTGAAGAGCTGGTATGGGAAGGATGTTGGAAGGAAAGAACTGAAGGTGAGAGAAATAGGATAAGCCAGCACCATATAAAGGTCTTTGAGGAAATAGCTTTGCCTCACCCAATTCTGAAGAAGTGATATCCAAATATTGTCTTTACTAGCTGTTCCATACCTAAGGATTCCTAAAGGTCAACTTAAGACAACAAAGACTTTCTTAGAAGGTGGAATAGAATTTTCCTCTTCAAATCATGTATTCTCAAGAGCCTTTGGGTTTTAGGAATTTTTATAAAGAATTCAAATTATAAAGCCGGGTGCCAGTTGCTCATGCCTGTAATCCTAGCTACTCAGGAGACTAAGGTCTGAGGATCTCAAAGCCAGCCCAGGCAGGAAAGTCCATGAGACTCATATCTTCAGTAAACCACTAGAAAACCAGAAGTGGCACAGTGGCTTAAGTGGTAGAGCACTAGCCTTGAGCTGAAGAGCTGAGAGACAGTGTTCAGGCCCAGGGTTCAAGTCCCATGACTGACCAAAAAAAAAAAAGAATTCAAATTATTTGGGTAGTCATTTCCTAGTAGCATACTATATACTTACTTCACTTACTGTGAAGACATTTTTCCTTCCACTTAGAACATGATGGTAATTCCAAGGAGAGAAGGAATGGGAGTCAATCTTGTCTATGCCCCTCCCATATTGACTTTTTGTAGGGCTGCAACCCTTCTACCTCTATGAACCTGAGTAAAGGAGAAAGCAGGCAGCTGAGTGTAGGCAACAAGTTCAGATTGTGCTGACTCTGGCTCCGGTGCATATTATTGTGGAATATCTTAGTATTTTATAGGAAGCCCAGGTTTTATAGGTACACAGAACATACTTCACCCCACAGACTAAAAGAACGCTACAACTACATGAGGATAATTTAAAAATTATATATATATATATATACATATACATATATATGAAAATAAAAAGGATGGAAGTCCATGAAAAAGATGGATATATGAAACATAACATCCATTTATTGAACAAAGGTCAGCTCATTGTCTATCTTGTAGAAAAATTTGCCTGCCAAGTTAGTGAAACTGATTTTTAGGAGGATCCAGACCTAAATTCCAGGAAGCTGCACATGTCAGATCTGGCTCCTTGGGCCCATATGCCTAATAAGAGACATGAAGAGCAGAAAAGATTTATTGCTTAGCAGCCATCAGAAAACAGCATTCAGCCATCTTCAGCTGTATTTGGATATAGCCATTGACTTTAGTTTAAATAAGGAGAATCAGAGAGTAAAAATGGTATACATAGTTAAAAGAGTTCCAAGTCACAGGCAGGTTCAGAGTGGGTTGGAGGTCAGAGATGGCCTGTCAGTCCGTTGTCTCAGGAAAGGTTATGGGGAAGTTGTAGTCACTTTACCACTTGAAGGGAGCAGGAGCAAGCCAGTGACTGTTGTCTGGCAGCTGCTCTGTCCTGAGATTCTGGTGGTTCTCTTTGCGACAGTTTGCTTTTTGCCATTAGATGATAGGAAGAAGTCATTGCCCGCCTATGGAGCAGTTTGCCTTCCACACAAGATGCCTGCCTTTTCCTGGAGGTGACTGCAAAGTGACTGTAGGAGAGAATGGCTCAGTTCAAAGGGTACAGATACAAAGTGGAGACCTGGATGCCTGTATTGTATCCTGCTTTTAGTTAATTCATGGGCCCAGAAAAAACGCGGCTTTTATGTTGACTCTTACAATTGCTTGGTGAGCATGAAATCTGAGAACAAGGAATTCATTTGATTATTCTTAAGAGGGGTATTCTTCTTCACTGTGAGAAAGAACTTTTCAAGAAAATGCCATATTCAAATCTATATAGCAGGGCTCCTTCTCCCTCAGAACATGCTACAGATGCAATGACAAATTATTTTCATTGCCTTTATATTCAGTGCAGATGATCCTGTCCCCAACACACTAGCATAGTCTTCCTCATTCAGAGTATAGTATTGAGTAGGACATACTCATATTCTGGATTTGATGAAAATGTAGTCGTTTTTGGTAGAAGAAACCTTTATCTGTTATATATTGGTCTTTGTAGTGTTCCTTTAAGAAGAACCTCCTGTCTTCAAGGTCAAGGGATCTTCCTTTAAACACTCTTACTTAGGAAAAACTCTAGAGAATGATTGTCTGTTGCTCTGTGTGTGTGTGTGTGTGTGCGTGTGTGTGCGCGTGCGTGCGTGTGCGCGTGCACACACGGGGGGGGGGGAGGGGGAGGGCACTGAAAGTTTAAACTCAGGTCCCTGCACTTGCCAGGCAGGTGTTCCACCATGAGCCACATTTCCATCCTTTTTACTCTATCTTTCAGATAGGGTCTTGTGGTTTCTGCCCAGGTAGGCTTGGACTATGATCCTCCTACTTATGCCTCTGACATAGCTTGGATGGCAGGGCATGCATCACCATGTCCAGCTTTTTTTGTTGAGATAAGTTCTTGCTAACTTTTTTCTTGGACTAGCCTTGAACTTTTACCCTTCCAATTTCTGTCTCCTTGAAATTATAAGCTCCATTTCTTGATAACTATTCAATGTCTACATTAATATTTAAACATTCTTCTAGTAAGTGAGGAGTCAATATTATATTTATTTAAAAATAGTTTTTATTCTTCTGATAAAACAGTAATTAGAATACATTTAGTTTAAGAATATGTGCTTCCTGATTTTGATTTGCCTATTTACTTTTTGCCTGTTATCTGAGACTCAATCATTTTAATGAGCCACTCACTAGCCTGTCTTTTTTTTTTTTTTTGCCAGTCCTGGGGATTGAATTCAGGGCTTGTACAATGTCCCTGAGCTGCTTCTTTTTTTTTTCTTTTTGGGTCCTGTTGTGGGGCCTGAACTCTGGGCCTGGGCGCTGTCCCTCAGCTCTTCAGCTCAAGGCTAGCGCTCTACCACTTGAGCCACAGCTCCACTTCCAGCTTTTTTTTTTTGCTTATGTGGTGCTGAGGAATCGAACCCAGGGCCTCAGGCTTGTAAGGCAAGCGCTCTACCACTGAGCCACCTTCCCAGCCCCTGAGCTTCTTTTTGTTCAAGGCTAGCACTCTACCACTTGAGCCACAGTGCTACTTCCAGCCTTTTCTGTTTATGTGGTACTGAGAAATTGAACCCAGGGCGTCATGCATGCTACGCAAGCACTCTACCACTGAGCCACATTCCCAGCCTGTCATATTCTTGATAGGAAGTATTTGCTAATTGATTCTAAATTGAGTTGTTACATATCTAAAGTATAGATATTCATTGAAAGGTCCAGAGACACAGATGCTTAGATACTGGATGATATTTGATGAAGGAAGTTACTATGGATATTTAGAGCTTGCCTGTCTCTTAACCAGAGGAACACTCACTCATACTGATATATGGCAGTATTGGTACTGAGGAAAAATGCCAAATTTCCCTCAGGTTAGAGCTTTAAATCCATCCAAAGTTAAGCCCAGAAGACCTGACAGTTCTGCCCAAACAGTACAGCTGGCATGACCTTGATCTGGAAAAGATGGACAAGTGGGAACCCTGAGAAGGATGCTCCAGTTAATCAGATTTTGACTGGCTGACAAGATGCTGGAAAGGATAGTCCACCAACTCAACAATGAACTCTAAAGCATAGCTTCCCATCTACCAGTTTTCCAGCTTCTTGGCTCTATTCTCATTGCCACTTTACTGGAAACTAGCTGACTGTAATTTTTCCTTTCAGCACAAACCCTTGGATTTTCCATAAATTTCCATTAAGTTATAAATTGCCTGGAAAATTAAGGGAGTAAACAGGAGAGGGTAAGAAAAGGAAAGGAATGGGGAGGAAGTGAAGAGAGCCGCAAGAATTGTCCTGTGTAGAAAGGAGTTGACAAGCCTGCCATCGTTCAAGGAGACCTTTTGTGATAGTTAACCCCTCAGTGGTGTCTGGGAGCTTGGACTTTGGAAGAGTTCCCACCATTCCCAGGACTGGTGGGGGTGGCTTACTATACCTGGTTTGTTTGTTTTCTTCTGGGAGCATGGTTGAGTATCACACTAGATAGAAGGTATCCCTGTGACTAGCATCCAGAGGAAGCCCTGGGCACAGGTCTTTGGTGAACTTCCATATGTGTTGTCACAACTTATTGCCGGGGAGACTGAGCAGGTCCCATGTGACTCTGCTTAGAGAGGACCCTTGGAAATGTGTACCAGAGTTCCCCCTGTTTACATCCCCACATGTATCTTTTCTTCTTTTTTTGGGGGGGGGTCAGTCATGGGGCCTAAACTCTGGGCCTGGGCTCTGTCCCTCAGCTCTTCAGCTCAAAGCTAGCATTCTACTACATGAGCCATAGCACCACTTCTGGCATTTTCTGCTTATGTGGTGCTGAGGAATCAAACCCAGGCCTCATGCATGCAAGGCAAGCACTCTACAGTTGGTTGAATCTGCACATGGAGAAGCCACAGATATATTTAACCTCATAACACACTGACAACCACTTTTTCAAAGTGGCTGGTCCATTTGGAATCCTTAGCAGGAATACATAAGAGTTCTGGTTGCTCCACTTCTTGATGACTATTCAATGTCTACATTAACATTTAAAAATTCTTCCAATAAGTGAGGAGTAAATATTATAAATTTATTTAAAAATTAGTTTTTTTATTCCTCTGATAAAACAGTAATTAGAACCGGGCGCTGGTGGCTCACGCCTGTAATCCTAGCTACTCAGGAGGCTGAGATCTGAGGATCGCTGTTCAAAGCCAGCCCGGGCAGGAAAGACCGTGAGACTCCTATCTCCAATAAAAAAAAAAAAAAACACCAGAAAACCAGAAGTGGCGCTGTAGCTCAAGTGGTAGAGCGCTTGCCTTGAGCTGAAGAGCTGAGGGACAGTGCCCAGGCCCAGAGTTCAAGCCCCACGACCGACAAAAAACAAACAAACAAAAAAAACAGTAATTAGAATACATTTAGTTTGTTAAGACTATGTGATTCCTGTTTTTGATTTGCCCATTTACTTTTTGTCTGTTATCTGAGACTCAATCATTTTAATGGTTTTTAGGGAAACCAAGTATTTCATAATGTTGAAAACATTTTTCTTGGTTACTTTTACTTTGATTATAGCATATCTTTCTATAGATGATAGATAATACTAAGGTTTGAACTCAGGGCCTCATGGCTTTCTATGCTGCTGCTCTACCACTTGAGCTACACCTCCAACCCCTAGTTATTTTTGACATGGAGTCCCACTTTCAGCCTGACTATGCATCTGAGCTGAAATCCATCTGCTTTCAGCTTCCAATTGTTGCTAAGATGACTGGTACAAGCTAGCACACCCAGCTTTCCTCTGTAGAGATGAAATCTTGGACTTTTTCTGCCCACACTGCCCTGGAACCTCAGTCCTCCCAATCTCAGCCTCCCCATGACTTGAGAAAACAGTGCATAACCACAAGTCCAGCTATGGGTTGAGAAGAGTGTTTCATGAACTTTTCTGCCTGAGTTGACCTTAAACCACCATCTTCCCAATTTCAGTCCCCATAAACTAGGATTTTGCCTAGCTCTATATTTATATTTTACACATTATGGTAATAAAAATGAAAAGATCAAAACAAGTGAATTTATGCATGCAAGATACATAAAACAAGAGGCTATTAAGTCTATGCAAGCAAAGTGAGTCAATTCATGCTGCTTCCACAACTACCCAGACTGGTGATGCAGGGCCAGGATAGATTTTTCTCAGTCTTTCCCACTGTCTGTAAATAAACACAGCTTGTTGACAAATGCAGCTGCAGCTGACAAGGGATAGCTTTATCAGGGTACATTTTTTTAAATTGCAGATATGGAAGAAGATTCATTTAGTAGAAGCAATGTGCTTATTAAAGAGACCTTCAATACACCAGATTGTTATGCCTTTTGGCTAGCATACAGGAAATTCCTGTCTGCAGTCTCAGTGACATCATTTTGCCGGAAACAACTCAACTCCTTTCCAGCACGACACTTAAACATGGGATGCCATGCTGACCACAAAGGCCTTTTATGCTCAATGTAATCTATGGGCAAAAGAATCCAGGAGCAGCCAAATGGGGTGGATGGTAAGGAGAAAAAATGAGGGAAGAAAATTTTCTTAGTTACCACACACACAGCCTCTGTTGGCTCTTGGTTTTTGCAACTATTAACTTTTTTATTTTTTTTTGTCTGTCGTGGGGCCTGAACTCTCCGGCTGGTGCTGTCTCTCAGCTCTTCAGCTCAAGTCTAGCACTCTACCACTTGGGCACAGCACCACTTCCGGCTTTTCTCTGCTTACGTGGTGCTGAGGAATTGAACCCAGGGCCTCATGCATGCAAGGCAAGCACTCTACCACTGAGCCACCTCCCCAGCCCCATTAACATTTTTTTGAGTCAAGCACAAGCAAATGCAGTCAGTTACATCTGCTGAGCAGACAAGAGCACAATAGACAAGAACTGTGGGTTGGGGCAGCCTGGGATTGGTAGAATCTGGTTTGCAGGAAGAGCTGATTTTGCACTCTACTTCTATCTCCAGTGCCTGGAGGTCTCTTAGTGTGCTCTCCTCCACCAAAACTGAACCTCAGTTGGTCCACTAAGTATCAGCCAGGCTTTAAGATGAGTACATTCCTTTCGTGGCTAATGAACTGGAGTTGCCAGCCAATTAAAATTTCAAAGGGTGGAAATAAAAAAGTCATAGCTAAAAGGCAATAACTTCTCTGAGGTCCGTGGTTTAAGAGAACAGTGGTCCCAGCACCACCACAACAAAGAGAAATAAATTAGTAAAACAAGTACATACATTGGTTATTTATTCAAATTGCCCCTCTTCCTCTTCTTTCATACCCACTCTCTCATCCCTTATACTCTTTATCTTCTCACCTATGTCTGCCAACCTTTCATCATATAATTTTCCACCTCTAACCTCTGTCTTTTGTTACTGAGTCATCACTGAGGTCTTGAGCTTCATTTTTAGCTTGTGCTGTTGTAAGTGAAACATGGACAATGAAAAAACAAGTTAAACTGCTTTATCCTTGACCTTGATTCTGGATTGATTATTTGTAGAAATGTGAAGGTTACAAAATCTTTTCATTTGAGTAAAATTGAACATCTGTGAAAGAATAAGCCAAATAATTTCTATACAACTCTAATGAAGGATAATGGTGGAAAGCAATGGTTTGGGATTGGAAGACTTACATCAAATCTCTGCTCTACCTTTTGTAAGCTATGTCACTGGGCATATCCTTTAATCTTCCTGAGAATCATAACTTCAGTTTTCTATCACTTACCCATAAGCTCCTGAGAGTCAGGAGTGCAGACTCCATGATTGTAAAAGGTATTACACGGGGATATCATCAGTGAGAACAGTCTAGACAGCCTCTCCAGTTGAATTCTCAATACACATAGAAAACTGATTCTGAGCCTTGAACGCAGAGCCTGGGTGCTATCCCTGAGCTTTTTTATTCAAGGTTAGTACTATAACAAACTGTATCTCCACTTTCAGCTTTTTTTTTTTGGTAATTAATTGGAGATAAGATTCTCATGGACTGCTCTGGCTGACTTTGAACCTTGATTCTCAGATTTCAGCCCCTTGAGTAGCTAGGATTATGGATGTGAGCCACCAGCACCCCATTTTGATATAGATTTGATAGAGCTGATAGCAATAATGTATCTACCTCTACATCATATGATTGGCTTATGCTAAGGAGCATAACTAATTTAACTTAGTTAAGTTTAACCCTCACTATAATTCTCTGATGACAATATGTTGTTTAAAGGGCTAAGACTAAAATATGGAATACATTAAGAGCTCTTTAAGTGTAGGTTGTAAGGTATTCTTAGCTCACGGAATCTTATAAAGCAACTTTATGCAGTAGATACTATTATGTCTCTCAATTTTCTCATGAGGAAATAGACTAAACAGGTAAGCTGGAGCTTGAGCCATACTACAGAAGTCTGTGGCTTTCTACTGATGGATTGTAGATTCATGATGCTTTTCTCTCTGCCACTTATTAGTGCTGAACTGCCAGGAAGTGTAGAAGGTACTGAATGAAGCATTGTCTGTGTGATGGCCTTTACTCTTAGATGTGTCTGTCATCACTTGTCTGTGTGGTTGTCTTATGCCCAGACCTAATTGGGGACAGTTTCACCACCACAAGAGAAAGGTATATATCATCCTACAAGAATGTACCCTCGGAGGATTTGATGTTGGGGGATTTAATTTTTTGAGTTCCAAGTATATTTTAGATATGTTGTATGGCTAATGAAGATCTTCTCCCAATCGTGGGCTTTCTATTGATCTTGCTAGTTATGTCCTTTGCCATGCAGAAGCTCTGCAACTTCATGCAATCCCATTTGTCCAACCTTTCTTTGATTTGTTGTGTTTCTGGGTCTCTATTAAGAAAATTTCGGCCTGTCCAATAAATAAGTTGGCTAAAGACTTAAAGAGAAACTTCTCTGAAGAGGAAAGAAGGATGGCCAATAGACACATGAAGAAATGCTCAACCTCTCTAGCCATAAAAGAAATGCAAATCAAAACAACATTGAGATACCACCTCACCTCAGTTAGAATGGCTATAATCAAGAACTCTAATAACAACAGATGCTGGAGGAGATGTGGACAGATGGGAACCTTACTGCATTGTTGGTGGGAGTGTAAACTTGTTTAACCACTTTGGAAAGTAGTATGGAGGTTCCTCAAAAGACTCCACATAGAGCTCCCCTATGACCCAGCAATCCCACTTTCGGGCATTTACCCAAATGGTTACAAACAAGACCACACTAAAGCTACCAGCACAACTATGTTTATTGCAGCATTATTTACCATAGCTAAGATATGGAACCAACCCAGATGCCCCTCAGTAGATGAATGGATCAAGGAAATGTGGTATATATACACAATGGAATTCTCTGCCTCCATCAGAACGAATGACATTGCCCCATTTGTTAGGAAATGGAAAGGCTTGGAAAAAATTATATTAAGTGAAATAAGCCAGGCCCAAAGAAACATAGGTCCCATGGTTTCCCTTATTTGCAATATCTAGTATACGTCTGAGTCATTCAGAAAAGGTCAGATAAGGTGATGTTAGGGAAATGAATCCTAAGATATGTATTCAAATGTTTTTTTTCTTTCATGTGATTGTTTCTAATGCATTTATAAGATTATTTCTTTGTTGCTTTGTATGTCCCTCCCTCACAGTATAACCCCTGCTTTCACTGTATTTGATGTTGGTATAATTTGTGGAGGGGAAGGGGAAAAACAAGTCGTTTAAATAAGGATACAGGTGGACCTGTTGCAACAATGAGAAGTACAAGTCGTTATGTTAAAAACGAACTTTATAACTTTGGTGGGGGGGGATGATTGGGGGGGCGGGGGGAGGATGGGAAGGTATGGGAGGGGGAAACAAAGGAGGAGGCTACAATGCTTGATAAGAAATGTACTCATTATCTTGCCCATGTAATTGTAACCCCTCTGCACAGTATTTTCACAGTAAAAAAATAAATAAAAATTAAAAAAAAAACACTGTACCCTCGGACTGGGAAGGTGGTTCAGTGGTAGAGCGCTTGCCTTGCACCATGTAAGCAAAAAGAAAAAAGCCAGAAGTGGCGCTGTGGCTCAAGTGGCAGAGTGCTAGCCTTGAGCTGAAGAGCTGAGGGACAGCGCCCAGGCCCAGAGTTCAGGCCCCACGACCAGAACCCCCCCCCAAAAAGAAACCAATCAAGTCACAGGAAAACCAAACACCGTAAGCAGACCAGAGACTCTACCAAGAGACTGGTTGCAGAAACAGGGGAAATACAGGATCTTCCCATTCCCCCCACACACTCCCCCCAAAAAAAAAAAAGAAATCAAAGAACAAATGTATATATATATAAAGACTGTACCCTCACTGTCCATGAATTTCAGTGGCTCCTGATGGTTCTTGTTTACCTCTAACGTGCTGGATATAAATTATACAAATTATTCTTGAATAAGTACTATCACATAGAGTAAGACAAAGCCCTCACTGGGACTTTAAAAGCTATGTGGAGCAAAGCACCCAGTTACCCCTCTGACCATCCTTTATTTTTCTCCCCTTATTACTGCTAATATAGTTCATGCCAGCATTCTAGCCAGGCACTATATTACCTCAGGGCTTTTGCATATACATCTGCAGTTTCATTAAATGCTCTTTACCAAAGGTGTGCATTTTATTGACTCTCAACATGACCTGCTCAGAGGCCATGTCTAATCAACCCATTTTTCTTCGACTTTCTTTTCCCTTCCCTTAGCACTTGCAATTATGCAACATTCCATTTATCTTACTTATCTTGTTTATTGCATTTTCCTCCAAACTAGAATAGAAATAACATGAAGATGAGGACATTTATTTGTTTCCAGCTGTGTCTCAATGCCTGTGACAAATCGAGCCCATAGTATAATGCACTCAATAATTTTTGACTAGTTGAAAGAATGAACAAAACATACTCCCCTCTTCAGTAACCATAGCACTACAAAACTTCAGTTCAAATCATTAAGTTTGTAGAAGTAGCACACGAATAGTGGACAACTGGAATGATTGAGCTGTGAGAAAAATGAATGAGCTGGGGAGTGGGGAGGAATGTACCCTTCTAATAAGCCTGATATTGAAGGAGACAAAGAAAAAAATACTTGGTAGGGAATAAAAGGAATGGAATTACAAGTAAAGAAAAATTAGTGAATTTATTCATTCACTCACAATTCATTCATTCATTCACCCAACTTGGGGATAAGTCCATGAAAAAGCCCCTGTCCTCAGGAAGCTTACTTCCATTTGTTGTATCATATATCATAGTATCAAGCATTATGATATTGGACAGAGCAAAGAGCAAGGAGCTCCCATAGGGTCTCAGTCAGGAAGAGCTTCCAGTTATAAAAGATCTTCTCTTCAGCCATCAAAGGCTGGATTCTGATAGGGAAGAGAAGTAGGAAGGGTGGGAGTCCCCAGAAAGGGATGTTACAGATCAGAAAAGAGGCAGTGGTGATGAGAACTAGGGGTGAGAGTGGTAAATATCACCATAGAAGAAGTTGGAATAAGAGAACCTGAGATAAAGAAAATAAGAATCTTTTGTGCAAAAGGGTTTTAACATGTTAGTTTAAGACTATAAGTACAGTGTACTCTGCTCAATGAAGAAAGGGTTATAAAGCCCCTACATGTGAGGTCTTTGGTGAAGAGGAAGGAAGGTGGCAGGCCATTTCTAGGAGCTGGGGGAAGGGTGGAACCAAATTGAGACCAGTCCCTCTGAGCTTCACTGTCAACACTAAAAGGACCACAGCACTTTGCTGATGTTTACTTACCAGTGTCCAGCATTGGCTGTTTTCTAATAAGGCTAAGTCTAAGTGTGAAATTGGAAACAATTTTAATTTAGTCATTTGAACTAGATCTACCAAGTAAAATCCTGTTGCTTTTATCTGAAACTCACAACGTGTCAGTTTCCCAAAGCTATTTATAGGTGGAATAATGTTTCAAGATATTATACATTCTAACTGAACATCATGATGATTTAGAAAAATTTTAAAATCAGGTTTTTTAAAAAAAAATTTGCTTCTGATGTAGCTAATTGGCTTGAATCAATCTGTGTTTTCTCAAAGTTGAAGTTACTACCTGGCTGTAGTTCACCCTTTTAAACAGAGAAACCCTTTCACTTGTCACATTGAGAAGAAAAAGAAAAAGGATGACAGCATTTAATTCCCCAGTAAAGTGATCCAATTCAAAGGAAGAAAATAGTATTCAATTTAATATTTTTGGAAAAATTATTTCTTGAAATTGTTTCCTGAAATACCATTTTACATTGTATGATAGAAGTCACAATTTCTGTGAGTCCAAAAGAGGCTCTTTATGGGAAAGATGGTGAGTGTGAATTTTCAGTAATAAAACTTGACCACAGCAATAGCTGGATCTGAAAGAGCTCTGCGGGTATAAGAAGTGGAAGGACCATCTGAGTCGTTCCCCTTTTATGAGCATGCCCGGATGTGTCCACTTACACCTCCCTGTCTAGCACCACTTCCTGCGAAGAGTCTGGTTTCCTGCATGTGATCAAGCCCTGCGCAACTATCAAGCATGTCTTTCATTTAAAACAAAACAGGGTTTTAGTTACTCCTCTCTGGACAATTCAGATTAAATGAAAACAAAAGCCATATTTTTATAATAAAGAATTTGAAAATTATGAATGTACATTCCTATACATTCTTTTTTGTATCAGATCTTGAACAAGAAATAGAATAAAATGAACAGGCAGAAGGACTAACAGGTTTTAAACTACTTTTGATGGCTTATATTTAAAAAAGGAAACTTTGATTGTAATTGATTAGTGTTACATGTTACAGCATAGTTGTCTGCCATAGTGTTAACACAAGGGTTTTTGTATTAATGCTGTGTGCTACCCGAGCCTGCCAAAATGTAATTACACAATCACTATTCTGCTGTTGCCATCACAAAAATAATGGAATGACTTTGCTACGAGCTTCTTAGGGCACAATTTTTTCAGTAAATACAAGTATGAAAAATGAAATAAGATTATGAAAGACTTGATTATATTCTGGAAATGCAAATGTGGAAAAATGTATACCCTACTGCTTAGTGATCATAAGGAGTTAGCAAATATTTTCATTAGGAGAAGGAAGGAACAATTATAGTTCCATCAAGCTAGCTCCCAACTTAGGACCTTTGAAGTTTCTAGTCCATCTTTCTGGATATGTTTCTATTCTTTCTCACCTTTTTTCTTATCATCCAGGTCTTATCACCAGTGTCACCTATCCTGACATTTTTCTTAGTCTAATTCCCTTTTCCCCATCCCTAGCTCTGCTGCACTTGCTTTATAACATTCCTTGGCTTTAATTTTTTCTTAGCCCTTATCATGATCTGAAATCACTTGCTCATGTACTACTTTTCTCGTTTATCTGTCTCCCTAACTGAATTGTAAACTCATGGCCCATGATACTTTAAGTTCTCATAGACTCTATTTACCCATTGTGGAAACAATCACTGGTGAGACAGGATGTTATACTGATGATAAATTAGGTCCATCTCTAAGCTTGGGGAGAATCAGATGTCTGAACAAAATGGAAGTCATTTTGGAAGGCAAAGGGGGAAAGGGCACAAGTGTTGTATATTTCATTGGCCCTTCTTCATTTGGGAGCAATAGATAACATATCACTAAAATGACTTTTCCTTTTTTGTTCTTTTTTGCTAGTCCTGAGGCTTTTACTCAGGGCCTGGGCACTTGTCCCTGAGCTTCTTTTGCTCAAGGCTAGCACTCTACCACTTGAGCCACAGCACCACTTCTGGCTTCTTCTGTGTATGTGGTACTGAGGAATTGACCCCAGGGCTTCATGCATGCGAGGCAAGCATTCTACCACTAAGCCACATTCCCAGCCTGGTAATAAGACATTTTATCCTCATGTTTTTATTATTCGATCTGTTAGTAAAGACTGCTTCAAGATTCTGGGAATTGATAACTGGAGACTTATACAATTATAGTCTTCTGAATAAATTGCAAGCTTTTGCTTAAAAGCATGAGGAAAAATCCCTAATTTCATCATCTGCCCTTAGCTAGGTACTGCAGACCAGGAAAAATTGGAAGAGAGACTTGGGGGTCCTCTTTCAGCTGCTTTAATCCCATCCTGTGTACTTAGTGAAGACTATTCTGAAGAACCCATCTAGTTTCTATATGCTTCTTGCTTATGTTATCCTATCTTTCTTCCTCAAAACTTAAGAAGTTTGAGGGGTTGGGGGTTTAGCTCAGGGGAAGAGCTCCTGCCTGGCGAGAGCAAGGCCCTGAGTTTGGTCCTCAGCTCTGGAAAAAAAAAAGAAAAAAAAAACTTAAGAAGTTTGAGGATAATTTGGGAGGTGAATGAGGAAGAGTTTAAGATGTCAGAGTGGCAAGAATGGTGTAACCACTCAATTTCCTGTTTACTTTCTCTCTATGATCTGTTTCAATCAAGCTAACTTCTCAATAGTTCTCTCCAGGAGTTTTTCTTTCCCTTGACAGGGTGGGACTAAGGGCAGAAAAGATAATATAAATGGTGCCCTGAAATAGTCATAGTTCCTCAGGTTCTAGTCCATTACCAATAGTTTACTAACATGTAAGGGTGGTTGAAATGCAAAAGGTATTATCAAGCCAGAAAATGTCATGGAGTAGTAGGATTTGGTGTTTTATGAATATACCTGATACTTTTAAAAATATTAAATATTCTATGGTAAGTTTTTTTAAATGAGGTTAATCCTGGTTGTTGTGTTACTTGTATTTTTGATAGATTTACATTACCTACTAAACAAATGCCCAATTTGAGAGACTTCCCTTTTGTTCCATATCTGATCAGTGGACTAATTTTGTCCATTCTCCTTTGTAAAACTGACACAGTCTTGACCTTTATCACAGTACGAACAAATCCTTTGTTCTTGAGTGATTTCCAGATTACTTTGCAAGTGCCCCACAGATAAAGATTGGCCTTTTAAAAAGTGTTTCTGGTGTCTCCAAATAGCTATCACAAAACCAGACATAAAAGTGAGGAAAGTCATTGTTTATCGATTTCCTGTTGATTATTTGTCTTTTGATTTTGGTTTTAGATTCTGAATTGAAGAAATTTTGCTCCAAAAACATCCTGGTCATCCTTGGTTTCTCCTCTATCATAGCTGTGATAGCGTTGATTGCTGTGGGGATGACCCAGAACAAACCATTGCCAGAAAATGTTAAGGCAAGTCAAACCCTATGTGCCCTCAAGTAGCCTCCCTTCTACTTTCATGTTTTAAAAACTCTAGATTCCATAATGAGAACACATGCAATATTTATGCTTCTGAATCTGGCTTATTTCACTTACCATGATCTTCAGTGCCATCCATTTTCACTCCATTGTAAACACACCAATTTAAAATGTCATTGAAATGACAATAAACCTGTCTTTTAAGTGTTCAGATGATGCCAATATACTAATGAGCACATATGGACATGTGGGTAGTTATATACCCAGATGTTATCCTAACTAGGAGGTCATGGCATATATGTATAGAAATACATTCTCTTGTTTCTGTAAGAGTAGAAAGATGCATGTGTATGCCAGACTTGTGAAACTTTTCCCACACACTCAAATCACTTGCTGTGTAGAAGAGCCATGGGGTTATATTGATGTCCTTTTGTCATACAAGTTCAACCCAGTGGGCTATGTACAGCTATGTACAGCCTTGTCAGAACAGAGCTGATTCTGTTACATTGGCCGTGTTCTCTTTCCATTCGCTGTTGAGTGCTTTTGGTTCTCTTGGCAAAACTTCACTCACAATGGAAGCCTCATGACATCTTGGTTTTGCTATTTGTTTATCAGCTCCAAAAGCACACCATTGCTTTCTTGATTTGACCTTTTTGCATGTTTGGTATTGCATCATTGGAAAGCAGGCCTGCCTAGAAGGCAAAACCCATGACACACTTGAGCTCTGTGTTCCCAGTGAATACTGTGGTCGTGGGTGGCTTTCCTTCATTCATCAAGTCTGTTCTGTGTTGTTAAGTTGCCCTGGCAAAATGGAACAGGGTCTTCAGTGTGAGTGCATGAAGAGCAGCCATAGGTGTTAAAGTGAATCTTTATAGCAATATCACCAACTTATTTTACACAAAGGTAACCTTATATATGAAAAGTAGCCATTTGTCAAAGTTACACTTTAATTTTAGTAAGATTTCTGAATTATATTGGAATGAACTATTGGATACTACAGACACAGAACATTTCCATTACTGCAGAAAGTTCTATTGGACATTGTTGCTCTCCAGTATTATTAAAAATATCTCTGAAGTGATTCAAAACTAAATTGAATGACTAATCCACATCATGAAAAATTTTACAAAATCTAAAATAAGGGACAAAAACGGAAACTTCTTTATTGTTAAGGTTTTGTAAATTAGTACCCTGATCATCCTACATATCATGGGGATAAATGTAGAGCTGTTACTCAGGGGCTCTGTTTCAGGGGGTAGTTCCAGAACTTCTCCTATGGATAGTCAAATCTGTGGATGCTCAAGTGCCTTATATAACATGGGGTATCAGCTGCATAGTACTTATTTATTCTAGTGCCTTATGTGGAACAGACCCATTCACCAAAGCCTATTCTACTGTGTCCTGTGCATGAAAGCAGAGCCTTTATGTCCTAAACAACCCCAACTGGCCTCACCTCCTAACATGATTGCATTGGGGATTAAGTTTTCAACACGTGAGTATTGGAAGAGGAAGCATTCAAACCATAGTCTTACCACTACTTTATACTAGACTGTAAATTCTAACCAGTTAGGATGGGATTAAGAATCATATAGTTCTATTCTTTCCCATTCATTCATTCCTTCTTTGTGCCTAAGTAGACCTACCCTCAGATAGCTTACACTCTTAACAGAGAATATAGAATATGGAACTTAAATAGTCATTATAATATATAATTACACCATGTAGTCAGTTATTTCCTTAGAGGAAAAATATAGGCATTCTAATGAACTCCTCATGTGAAGGGATTAGAGAAGTCCAGGATCCCAGGAAAAGGAGTTTCTAGGCAAAGGCCTAGAACAGAAGCTTTGTGACCTGATAATTGAAAACAGCCTATGCCACTGGAGTTGTTTTCTGAATGAAGAGACTCATATGAGAAGGTTAAATGTCCTACCTCTTGCAGAGACATAAGCAGGCCACCTGACATTCCAGTTTTCTCTTTCTCCACATCTAAGAGACCTATCCAGAAGGCTGGCACTCTGACATTCATGCAGGTAGAATTACTTCCATCCTAGGGGGCATCTGCCCTGAGTCCATATATACTCCATATAAGAGCCTGTATCTCCGGTCTTCACAAGGGCCCCTGCACTTGTGGGCACTCCTGCCAAGAAAGATCATTTCTACTGTTCTCTCTTCCAGACCACTTCCTTTCCTGCGGCATAGCTTGTGGAGCTCTATTATGCTCAGTAAAATCACATGTACCATTCTGAACTAGCTTAGGACAAATTTGCATGTACTATAAGATGACAGTATTTTTAAAAGACTACAAGAAAATATGTAAAAAAATAGCTTAGTATTTTATTAATAATAAAATGCCCAGGTAGAATCTTAAACATCATTCCCCCTCTATCTTTTGTGTAATGTTTAATAAACTTTTAGCTCTTAGAATACAAAATCATATTGAAATGATAATATTAAGGGAATATCAGATCTCTTCCCCACACTTGAATCTTAATCTTTGATTTTTCTTTAATATGAAGGGCATATCACTTTTCAAAATGCTTTAAAATGAGGTTCAGAGAAACACTGGGTTTCTTCATTGCAGACTTCTCTGAGGTATTCACTAGGTAGTGGATGGTAAATCCAGAAAGCAGTAAAAGCAGGAACATCTCCCAAATAACAACTGCTGCTGCTGCTCCTCCTCCTACTTCTCATCTTCCTCCCTCCTTTTTTTTTCTCCTACTTCTTCTTTCAGTACTTGAGTCTGAATTCAGAGAATTGTTCTGCTCTACCATGTAGTTGACTCACACAATCAGCTTCCCTCCCCCACATATTTTGCTTTATTTTTTCAGATAAAATTTCTTGTTTTTGCCTAAGCCAACTTCTGACCAAAATCCTCCTGTCATAGATGAAATTACATCTGTACTCTACTACACTTTGCTTATTGATTGAGATGGGATCTTGCTAACGTTTTGCCTGGGATGTCCTCAAACCATGATCCCTCTGTATCTTTTCCTCCCAAGTAGTTAAGATTTTCAACTCCCCCACCTTCTTGGATGGTTTATTTTTTGCTTTTTGGAACCTCTGCTGGAAGAATGCTGTAGTGCTGGAAAGAGAACAAAAGAATAGGCTCTCTGGGCTTTAGGTGCACTTTGTAGCCATGGAAGGCAGACTCTTCAATCAAACTAAAAACTTAAAAAAAAAAGTCTATGACACAGTTAAACAGATTAGCTTTCTGGTATGTTGTCACAGAAGGAGAAATGTCCTAATTCTTGCACTGAAAGGCCCTCTACTTCCTTCCTAGAAACTTGCACACAAAATGTAGCAAACTTTCTACTACCTCAGTGTGTGAGTGAGGCCCAGTAAAGCAGGCTGGTGGAAGCAGGGCTGGTTCCTTGACTCTGCTGGAAGGGTGGCTTTCATGGCAACAAAGCAATAGAACAAAGTTAGAATAGAACGTCCTGGTTCCAGATAAAGGCTGCATGCTGCTGCCGACTTGCTTTTATTGTAGCTACTGTGGTTGAAACAGTTTCTGGCAGGAAGAATTCAGGGGTTGCACTAGGGAACAATAGAGTTTTCTACTGGGTAACCCTGAAGGCTGTTCCTGCATCCTGGGAGGTTTCCCACTGATCCAGAGACTGCACACCTCCATCAGCATCTCTCACTGCCCACAGTAGCACCACATCTGCCATTTCTTGGATTCCTTCCATTGCAAGCTAGCTGCAGAGCAGTCCAGCTTACTTCTTTGCTGTGCCCAAAGCAAGTATGGAGGTCATTTTCTTTCCAAGGGTATGGTGCCAGTTACTAGAGAGACTCCTGCTGTGCACATCAAGGCAAGGAATGCTGGGAAGTTATGGAGGGTCAAAGGTCCTCAGGAGCTCTGCACAGTGATACTTCCTGGGTGTTAGTGAAATGTGCACACTACCTTTAGCTGTTACTACTAATGGTCAAGGGAGGTCTCTTAAGTCTTCTTGTCTTTTCTCCCTGGAGGTTATTAGGTCTTATTAAATTATAAGAGGGGTTATTGGGACTTATTAGATTATAAGGCAATGTATGTCATCTATATCACAATATTCATTATAATGTACATATATACAATAGGCAAATTAAGTATTTTCAGGTGGCAGATCACACTTTGAAGTGTGCAGCTCAAATGTGCAGCCAAGTGTGTCAGTTGGCTCACATTTCAGAAGTGCCTCTTCTTTTTCTTGCTTTTTGCTCTCCCCCCACTTCAATCATGTTTTCTCTACTATAGAGATGATTAAAAATGGCATATGCCACCAAATTATCACAAGCCCATGCAAATGCCATTAATCAACCATAGCATTTTCCTTCAAATAAGCTCAAGAATATAAGCAAATACATATGATTTGATTTAAAAAATGAGCACTTGGACAATCTATTCCTGGTAGATATTCAAAGAAGACCTAAAGATATTTCCACTAAATGAAATGTACAAGAATAGTCCTGACAGCTATATTCACAATACCCCAATTAGAAACAACCCAAAAGTATATCAACAGTAAACTGGGTAAGAATACAGTGCATGCATATAATGAGATACTCACAGCAATGGAAAAGGATGAGCCATATAGTTCATAGGCATAGAATGAAAGAAATGAGACTTAAAGGAGTCACACCCCAAGAGTCCGCTTTTTTGCAGTTCAGAAACAGGCAAAACTCATCCATGGTGATAGAAATCAACATGGTGGTTACTTTCGGGGTATCAGTAAGCCTGGTGGAGGCTAGAAAAATGTTCTAAAGAGCACCAATTCTAAAACCCTTGCCTAGCCCTTGCTGTTGTGTTTCTGGGTACTAGGTTTTCAACATGAGGTCTTCAGTCTGACCCTAATTCACATATATACTAGATATACTAGCTGTATATCTTGCATGAATTAACCTTTTTGTAGCTCCTCACTTATACAGAAAGGATAAAGATAGCATCTACTTTTTGTATGTTTTTTATTGTAAAAATGCTGTAGAGGGGTTAGTTACATGAGCAAGGTAATGAATGTATGTCCTATTGAGCATTGTTGCCTTCTCCTTTGTTTCCCCCTTACCATCCCTTCCGTCCTACCTCCACAACTACCTACCCCCCACCACTGAAGTTGTAAAGTTCATTTTCAACATAGTGTAGCATCTACTTTATAACTGTTCTTCATGCCATTTCTCTCTTCTCCTTCCTTCTGAGTCCTTTGATCTCCTCCATTCTTACAGATCTGAAAATACAACATTTACATATCTTTCCAAATATACTGAATAAATTTTAAAGTTATATTTTAATTTAAAAGCAAATATACTTAGAATTTTCTCTCTCTCTTTAAAACATAACTTCAGTCCTGTCCAGGCTAAGAGGACTAGTGGAAGTGGGTAGGACAGAGTGGGAAGGATGATTAATACAACCCAAATACTATATGTACATGTGTGAAATGTTACAGTGGAACTTGTTGGTTGGATAGAGAAACAAGGGATGAGAGAGAGTGACAGAAGTGGTAAGCAATGTCTTGCATGCATGAGGCCCTGGGTTCGATTCCTCAGCACCAGATAAGCAGAAAGAAGAAAGCTGGAAATGGCGCTGTGGCTCAAGCGGTAGAGCGCTAGCCTTGAGCTGAAGAGCTGAGGGACAGCGCCCAGGCCCAGAGTTGAGGCCCCATGACTGGACCCCCCCCCAAAAAAAAGAAGTGGTAAGCAAACCATGATACATTGTATGTATAAATGAACATGTCAAAATGAAATGCCTTTGTACAATTACTTGACACTAGTAAACAAAAACCCCATACCCTCACAATTCTATACTTACTCACTGAAGATATTTATATGCCTACATGGCCCTCAGTGGATTAACTTAGTGGTCCCCAAACTTGTCTGCACATTAGAATTGTATGGAAAAAAAGAATTCCAAAGCTGAGGCCACATTACATCACAGGGATGGAATATTGGCTTCAGCCTCTGAAGCTCTCCAGGTGATTCCATTATGTAGACAAGTTTGAGAACTACTGAATTAGTTCTTTCCACGAATGTCTCAACTATTTCAGTGGAGTCTCTGAATCTTCGCTGAAGGTTACAGTCCCTTAGGAAGCCTCTATATCCCTGCTGCTCAGGCCTCACCCTGAACATCTCTAGTGTGTAGCCGGAATTAAGAACCCTGTTCTCCAGGGATGCAGGTCCTGGGAGATCTTATGACTAGAGTGACTCCAGTTCCAAACTGACCAATGCTCTTCAGTTAAAATGCCTCCCCAGTGGCATTCCCTTTCTTTTTCAAGCTGAATATGGAGAAGAATGATGTGATACTGATAAGAGTTTTCTTCTGTCCTCAGTATGGGATTGTGCTGGATGCAGGCTCTTCTCACACAAACTTGTACATCTATAAATGGGCAGCTGAAAAGGAGAATGACACAGGAGTGGTGCGCCAGATAGAAGAATGTAAAGTGAAAGGTAAGATGGGAAGAGGAGGGGTAGACAGAGATCGGGACAACACAAAAGATATTTGGCAAGTAGAACACAAGAGAAAAGGGAGTTCCAGGGACAGGAAGTCAAGTGAGGATCACAGTGTATTTGCTATTGTCATTATAAAATAATACTGAAATCAGGGGCTGGAGGTTTAGCCCAGCGGAAGGGCGCCCGCCCGGCGTGCACAAGGCCCTGGGTTTGGTCCTCAGCCCTGGAAAAAAAGAAAAAGGAAAAAAATAATATTGAAATCAATCGTTGATGATCAAGTCCTTGAAGAATAGGCAAATTAAAAAGTTATATAGTGGGGAGACTGAAGGTGTATGTAAGTGATAAATACCTATTTAGTATGTATGAGGCCCTGGGTTTGATCCTCAGCAACCTGTTCCCCCATACATATACAATAATTGAGTAACTAATTCACACCCACATTTATGTAATGCACTGATTAGGAATTGAATTCAGTTCACCTTCATAATTTCCTACTGAGGTTTGTATTCCTATTTTTTAAAGATGAAGATAACAAAATCGAAAGGTTACATCACTTGGTTAACTTAGTAAGTGATAAAGTTTTAGTTTAAAACAAGGCATGCCCAACTTAAAACCCATATCTGGGCCAGCAGGTCTCAGAAATGGCATCAGAACCACTGGGATTTAAAAACACAAATATTTTAAATTTCTGAGTTCACAGATTTGAGGGAGAAGACTGAAAACTTGTATTCCTAACACATTCCCAGGTAATACTAATGCTGCCAAATCCATAGAACTGCTCCTGTCCTCATCTTTTACTCTAATCTGAAGCTTGGTGAAGTTCTCAAACATCTTCACAGTCTCTATAAGCAAGAACGAGCAGATCATTGATGCTTAGGGATGGGATCTTGTTTTGCAGGAAAGAAACCAAAAATCTGGAAGACTACTGCCTTGTAAGTAGCACCAGAACCAAGTGAAGCATACAGGTTTCCTAACTATATTCCAGGCTTCTCACTAATTTGAACCATTGCATTATATCCTGATTGTTTTCCCAGACAATTTTCTTTTCAATTTATAATCTATGGAGGGTTGTTGACACTTTGGTTCTCACCACTCCCCTCCATCAGTACCCCAACTGCACCACCTACATCAACATAAGGTGCCATAATCACTTTAACCTTTGTCTCCCTTCACCTTTTGAGGGAGGAACCTACTGTTTATTTTCAGTCAGACAGTTAATCCAGATCTCAGAAAGAATTGACTTTTAGTCTAATGGTCTGTGAAGTCTACCCCAATTTTATAACTTAATAGTAGAGAGGAGACAAGAGGAAAAAATCTTCGAAAGAGAAGGCTGATGTTCTTGAAACTGCCTTATCAACAGGGAGAGAGCACTTGACTTTCTTAAGGTTTCCGTACTTTATTTCATTGGCCTTTAAAAAATTGATTATCTTCTAGTTTTAGAACTCTTCTTTCATCCATTAGATGTCTCTCCTCTGAGACTCAGACCATGTGTACATGAGTGTTCAGACTAATGAAGACAATAGCTTCCCCCCTCAAGAAAAATTGAATACTTAAAGCCAGATTTTCTGAATCAAAACACATGCTTAGAGATAATTTCCTCATTATGATTAATCTGTGAGCAGATAATTATCTGTAAAGGAAACCCTCACCATGAAGCATTAATCATGTGATATTTATCTTAGTGTGAGAGAAAAATGTTGAGTGCTGACTTCAAAAAGCTTGCAGAATCTTGGCTCGAATCTTTCCCTAGCAACAGTTAGTTTTGCACTAAAATTGGAATAACAGTCATATTAGGAAAGCAGGAGATTGGAGTGGAAAAAGTCACTAAGGAGGCATGGCTTCAAATCCTGTTTCTTTTAACAGAGAGAAAAAAAAAACTCCACCTCAGAAATTTTAGGGCACAAGTCATGATTACAAAGCTTGTTAGCAACACTTCTGTCTTTTCAGTCTGATGCCCTGAGGAGTCCACTCATTTTGTAACTTAGTAAGTAGGAAGATAAAAGAAAAGACTATCCAGAAGTCTGATACTCTAAGAGACTCTGGTCTCATCAATTTGGAGACAATAGTAGCTGGTGCTTATTTTAATTTTTGTTCTAAATATCATCTTTGCTTAAATCTTCTAGTAACTAGTATTATAAATTAAAAATTTGTGGAAGAATCACCCAAAAGCAATTAATAGAGTAGCTAATATGAAAATCTGGGAAACTGTTACATAGTTAAATATAAAATTGTGCCATCTAGTGGAAAAATTACTGAACACCAGACAGACCTAATCCAAAATTTGAAAATTAATACCAATGTTAGGCCCAGTGACTTAACTCTCTAAGTACCACCTCATTCATATATATATATACATATATATGTATATTTACATGAGGAAATTATTTTTCCTTGTATTTTCTTAGTAAATACAATATTTTTCTCTAATATTGTCAATGTATGTCCTATACTTTTTTTGTAATAGTACTAGGACTTCAACTTTGGACCTCTTTTACTTAGCTCTTTTGCTTATGTCTGGTGCTCTACAACACAAGCCATGCCCCCATTTCTGGCTTTTTTTCTTGTTATCTGGAGTTCAGACCCTCTTGGATTTGTCTTCCCAGGCTGGCAAAAACTGCAGTTCTCAGATCTCAGCCTCTGAACTCTGTGCTTGGGCACTGTCCCTGTGCTCTTCAGCTCAAGGCAAACTCTCTACCGCTTGAGCCACAGCACCACTTCCGGTTTTCTAGTGTTTATTGGAGATAAGAGTCTCATGGACTTCCCTGCCCTGGCTTGCTTTGAACTGTGATCCTCAGATCTCAGCCTCCTGAGTAGTTAGGATTACAGGTGTGAGCCACCGGTGCCCGGCTAGATCTAGGCCTCTTGAGTAGATAGTATTATAAGGGTGAGCCACCAAAACCTGGCTTATACTTTAAAAAAATTACCACCTTTTATATCTTTCCTTAGGTCCTGGAATCTCAAAATATGTCCAGAAACCAAATGAATTAGACATGTACCTGACTGAATGCATGGAAAAGTCCAAAGAAGTGATCCCAAGTTCTCAACATCAGGATACACCTGTTTATCTGGGAGCCACAGCAGGCATGCGGTTACTCAGGTACAGTAGCATGTAGGGACCAAGAGTGGATACGAGTTAGAGGCAGTGCAGCTATGAGAGGACCACATTTCCCCCCCAACCCCCCGCTCAAGTTATACACACTCCAAAGTCCATTCCTAGATAGGAAATTTCAGCAGGTGAGCAATACAATACTCTTTAACTCATAGTATGTACAATGGAAAGACTAGGTATCTAAAAAACCCTACCAATCTCCCCATGGAAAAGTTGAGAAACATTAAGCTCTGAGATTTGAGACTGAAGATTTGGTCAATCAATATCTGGGAGGAAGATGACTAGAAGAGATCCACAGATGTCCTAAAGCAAATAATCAGTTTACACATCTTTACTTGTTACCTCTTGGTAGCAGTGTTCTTTGTATACTTGTTCATCCACCCATCCATCCATCCATCCATTCATTGATTCAATATGTGATGAGCTTCTGCTCTGCCCAGAATATGCAGCAGGTGACTGAGCCCTCAAGAAAACATGCTTCCATACAGAATGAATTGTCCTTCAATAGAGGGATGTTTGGAGCTGCTGTGGGGGCTTTTGGCCCTGCCCAGGATGAGAAGCAGCCAGAGAAGGGGATATATGACCTTTATCATGACAGACAAGTTGGAGGGCAAGGAACGAGTGCTACACGCAAACAGACAGCAGTCATCCAGTGACTGCCTTTTATTAAGCACTTGTGAAGTGTCAGGCACTGTTTGAAGCACTAGGGATTCAGCAGTGAACAAGGCAAATTCCTTGACTTCATGGGGATTGTGCAAAGGCAGGGAAATTAAGGAAACCAAGACATAATCCAGAGGGCTGTATTTCTGCACAGAGAGGAGATAGAGTAATAGTAGCAACTCATGTTTATTGAGCCTCTGCTACATTTTTTTTTTGTCAGTCATGGGGCTTGAACTCTGGGCCTGGGCGCTGTCCCTGAGCTCTTCAGCTCAAGGCAAGCACTCTACCACTTGAGCCACAGTGCCACTTCCGGTTTTCTGATGATTCATGGAGATGAGTCTCTCAGACTTTCCTGCCCCGGCTGGCTTTGAACCACAATCCTCAGATCTCAGCCTCCTGCATAGCTAGGATTACAGGCATGAGCTACTGGCATCTGGCAACTGCTACATTCTTAACACTGTGCCAAACACTTTACTACATACATACTTGTTTAACCATCATAACAACTCTATAAAGTAAGAGATTTTTTTGTGTGTTCCATCCTGAGGCTTTAATTCAGAACCTAGGCACTGTCCCTGAGCTTATTTTGTTCAAGTCTAGTATTCTACCACTTGAGCCACAGCTCTACTTTCCAGCTTTTCTGGTAGTGTATTGGAGATAAGAGTCTTACAGACTTTCCTGCCTGGACTAACTAAAAGATACTATATTCAGCTAGAAAAGGGAGCTGTGGCTTACAGATGAGATTCGTTACCTGGCAAGTGGCAGGACCCAAGTTGTGAGTCGGTTTCTGAGAAGACAGGGTTCAAATCGCAAATGGCCTTGTGGATGCCAGGATGTTTGGGTTTTAACTTGGAGACAATGTGAAGCTATTTAAGGTTGTTACACAATTAGTGTCACTAATAGAGATGTATTAGAGGGGAAGAAAGCTAGTGATAAAGGGAAGGCAGCTAATGGACACCATTCAATGGCAGACAAGAGTTGTCAGGCTGTATTCCCTCACAAGACTCAGTGTTGAATAGCCTAGATCCTGGAAGCAGTTTCATCTGTACTATGACAACCCTGAAAGACTATTCAGGTCTAAGGGTCTCAACCAGACACAATAATTGACTGGTTTTCCCAAGGTGGCAGCAGAGGAAGTTGGGTATCTGTCTGCAATCTCTTTCCACTTGTGTTCTACTATAGCCCTAATTAATACCAACAAGTCTAACTTTGTAACCAACTAGGAGCCACCATTAATGGCTAATACAGCACACAGTAGCTCTAGCTATGATGAGGCTCCCACCATAGAATTTTTAAAAGAGCTTCTGATATTTGTAATCCAGGAAACAACAGAGCAAAAATTGTACTACTTTAGGAAGATGAACTTACTCAAGGCTGGAAAAGGAACAAAAGAGTAACTCTCCCTCATCTTAAAGGGAAGGTTCCTTTGACTGCCATGTGCAGAGATCTCTGTGTCTCTACTTACTTCATTGTGTTATGGTCCACTTCTTGGGGTATTACATGGACAATCTGGCTGAATGGGTAGGTGTCATTTTTAAGACAAAATAGTAACCTCACCTCTTCTTTTGTGTAGAATGGAAAATGAACAGTCGGCAGAAAGGGTCCTGGCTGCAGTGTCAAGGAGCCTTAGCAACTACCCCTTTGACTTCCAGGGTGCACGGATTATCACTGGCCAAGAAGAAGGTGCCTATGGATGGATTACCATCAACTATCTGCTGGGCAAATTCACTCAGGTAAATACCCACAGCATCCATGAAAGTGGCTCATTGAGGGCCAGTGCCATTGCTATCTCGGAAAAGTATCTGAGTTGCTAGCGAGAATGATGGATGGATGGATGAATGAATGTATTCCCACTTGTGTAAAAGTCACTAGGAGTATACTTGTCTTTTAAGAACTTCTTCTATTAGTGAAGAGTATTGGAGCCTTATCTTCACCTTAGGAGGAGACATGAGGGAAAATAGAATCTATTTTGTTTATAATTAGTTTAACCTTATTAAAATTAAGAATAGCTGAGTGAGGTGGCACACAGTTGTAATACCAATTACTTGGATAGCTGAGGCAGAAAAACTGTTAGTTCAAGGTCAGCCTGGGTATCATAGCAAGACCTGATCTCCAAAACAAAACCAAAGGAACCAAAAAGAATGATTAGTATCTGTCTCGTGCTGTGTGTCTTGTGTTATGCTGAGCATTATCAGAACAAGAGCATGAGGCAAAATTATTTCTGTTGTAGATCTTAACATTAATAGCCAAAAAGGGTTATTATTCTGCCCAACATCACACATCTCCTGACTTACTGAGTGGAAATTGAGACTTGAGTCAGCTTGCCTTAGGCCCCTTGTTTGTAAGGACTAGTCACAGGGCTTCCAAATTGCTGGGGTCTGGCTATATCTTTGAAGCCCCTCTTTTCTTGCTATTGATTTGATGCTGGAGCCTGCAGTGAGCTTTGCCCCCCACTTCACTGACTTAGGAAGTTGCTGAGTGCAAGAAATCCTGTGTAAATCAGGATATCCACAGATTGCTAGACTAGTAACTGTCCTCTCTTTTAGAAATTGAGTTGGCTCAGCTTCATTCCACAAAGTCAGGAAACCTTTGGAGCTCTGGACCTTGGGGGAGCCTCTACACAAATCACTTTTGTACCCCTAAACTACACTGTGGAGTCTCCCGAAAACTCTCTGCAATTTCGTCTTTATGGCAAAGACTACACTGTATACACACACAGCTTCTTGTGCTACGGGAAAGATCAAGCACTCTGGCAGAAACTGGCCAAGGACATTCAGGCAAGTATAACTGAATTCAGACTGCTCTCTCCACATCTGGTCCTCAGCCCCCACATCCTGTTATTTCCTTTTTCTAATCCAGTAATTGGTCTGAAACTGATTATTGTGCTTTCCAAATCTTTTCAGGCAGGATACCAAACTACATCTGGTCGACCCCTATGAGTTGTCCCATGCAGACATCCCCTCCTGTGTTTGTTTACTGCACTATCTCCAAGGACACCAGTCAGATCCTTTCTTAGGAACTAATTTCTCACCCTGGTGGCAATGATAATGAAAGTTACACATTAGAGCACTGTTCAGAAGAAAGGTTGCCATTTATAAGCTCATCTAGACCAGTTGTAAATCTCTTTCCTATAAATCACAGAAAACAGAGTTGTTAGAAATGACCTGGAGAGGAGGAAGAAAACAAAACCTCAGAACAACACTGAATTTGTTAGTCCATACTTTAGATCTTATTCCCAGAAGCCTCTGGATTTTGAAGGCAGCATCGTGAGAGAACCAGGCACACCCTGACCAGCAGACACAGAGAGGGTGTCACATCAGCTTTTCTGTCTTCATGAAAGGACAGCCAGTTCTCTTTCCCACAACTGCACCGCACCCAGCACTCTGGTCCTTAAGATGACCACCATACAAATAGGTGCTGCTGAGTGATGCCCACTGGCCTCAAAGCACCGTGAAGTTGCTTTTCTACAGCTGTCCCTTTTCTTCTTTTGAGGGGTAAAACTCGTTTTTATACTTTTGGCTTGGAGGACATAAGGCACTTTTCAGGTCTTGGAGCTTCTGATTGTTTGTTTGGGGAGGAGAGGAAGGGACAGGGTGTAGACCTCTGGCTTATAATTTTGAGATTCTGAGAATTTTCTTTATGTGGCCTGTGTAATTAGGATTATGCATGAAGGGGCAGTCCCAACTAATGGCATTTCTGAACCCAGAATCACTCTATCAACATTCTATAAATATGCTACTACATTGATGTCGGGTACCTCCTCCTCCTCCTCCTCCTCCTCCTCCTCTTTCTTCTTTCTTCTTTCTTTCTTCTTCTTCTTCTTTTTTTGTCGGTTGTGGGGCTTGAACTCTGAGCTTGGGCACTGTCCCTGCACTCTTCAGCTCAAGGCAAGCACTCTTCTGCTTGATCCACAACACCACTTCTACTTTTCTAGTGGTTTATTGAAGGTCTCACAGAAAAGTCTCACAGACTTTCCTGCTTAGGCTGGCTTTGAACCGCAGTCCTCAGATCTCAGCCTCCTGAGTAGCTAGGATTACAGGCATGAACCACCAGTGCCTGGCTCTATGGTACCACTTCTGAGCCTTTTTTTAAAAGAAAAATTATGCTAATAGGAAAAAGAAAATAAAGCAAGACAGGGCTATATGCCAATAATGTTGCTTAAGGCCTTCACATCGACCATATCAGAGTATGTCTTTAGTCCCCAAAATCATTCACACAGGATTCCTTCAAGTAATTTTCCCATTCAGGTTTCAAGTAGCAGAACCATCAGGGACCCATGCTTTCACTCTGGATATGAGAAGACAATGAATGTAAGTGAGGTCTACAAGAGCCCCTGCACCAACAGGCTCCAGAAAACGCTGCCATTTGATCAGTTTCAAATCCAGGGTACTGGAGACTATCAAAAATGCCAGCAAAGTATCCTTGAGCTCTTCAACACCAGTTACTGCCCTTACTCAAGCTGTGCCTTCAATGGGATTTTCTTGCCACCACTCCAAGGGAATTTTGGGGTAAGTCTGTAAAATAATGAGGTATATTGGAGAATGATTTTAGTTGCATGTTGGATAATATGTTTAAATTATAGGATTTCTTGTTCACTCTCATAATAACGTTGAGAAAATTCATGGCTGGTTATTTGGCCACACAAGGGTAGCAATTGGGAGTACCTTCTCAGTTATCTCCTTGACCTTGTTGTGGTGCTAAGATGGCAGCTACTGCTCCAAGCATCACATCTCCCCAAGTAATACCAATGCAGAAATGAAGTGTAGGGTTTGTCTTACACACTTAATTTAATTATGCAGAAGGGCCATAGATATTCTCTTAGCCAGAATGTGGTGAATGCACTAAGGTGTGTTACAGGAAAATGGATTAAAATGGTTTAAACATTGTCTCCTGGGAGAAGTGTTTCCTGGGCACCTTAACTTCCTCTATGTGGGTACATTTAGGTTTCTGTAAGCAAAAAGAAGGGCTCTGGGGCAGGCATCATTAGAATCTGCCACAGTGACTTTCCAGATGTCAGGAGGAAAAGCAGCAGTTGGAGCAGCTGAGCATTTTCCTCTTTCAAGACATTTATTTAAAAGTAGAAACACAGGAAATCTCAAGGAAGATTTAAACTCAGAAAACCTCAAGAAAGATTTAAATCTGAAGGAAGTATTAAAATTGCAACATTGCATTACATTTTGAAGAGTTGAGAGGTATTTGAACTACAGCTTCAAATTCATTCCTTTCCAATTATGGGAGGACAGACCTCTTGATATAGTAATTCAAATTCCCATATTTCGGTTCTGAGACACCAAGCATTATTGCAATCACAAGGAGTATATTGCAAAATTATCTACTATCTGTTAGGCAGCAATTATTGACTAAGTGTTTATAGACACATAAATTTATTCAAGAAATCATTCAAAGAAATAAAGGCCTTTGTCTGCCTTCATATTCTTTTTCCCTTCTCAAAAATAAAAACAAAACAGCATGGATAAAAGGAGATCCGATTCTAAATACCCCACCAGAGAGCAGCTCTCAGTTCTCCTGACTCAGTACAGGATCATAGGAAGAGCTTCCTGGAGAGAGCTCAGGATCTACAGTAGTCAAATCTGACCTAATTCCTGATTTTTCTCTTTCTTTCCTTGCTTTCTTTCTCTCTCTCTCTCTCTCTCTTTTCTTTCCTTTTTTCCCTTGCTTTCTTTCTTTCCTTTCTCTCTCTTTCTTTCTTTCCTTTCTCTCTTTCTCTCTCTTTCTTTCTTTCCCTTCTTTTCTTTTCCTCAGTGTGGGGCTTCAACTCAGGGCCTGGGCGGTGTCCTGTCCCTAAGCTCTTTTGCTCGAGGCTAGCACTCTACCACTTTGAGCCACAGCTTCACTTCCAGTTTTCTAGTGGTTAACTAGAGATAAAGAATCTCAAGGACTTTCCTGCCCCAGATGGCTTTGACCCAAGCTCCTCAGATCTCAGCCTCCTGAGTAACTAGGATTACAGTCATGAGCTACCAGGGCCAATCCTAATTCCTAATTTCTTAGGAACTTGGTGAGCTCTTTATTGTCTTGCTGTCTGAAAAAACAGCAGTAGGTAGTGTCATGGGTCTAGGCTTACATTAACCTTAGTGGCAGGTGAAACCTAAAACGTTAGTTGTTGGGTTTTTTTTGTTGTTGTTATTGTTGTTTTAATTGCTTGAACTCAGGGACTGCTCACAGTCCCTGAGCTCTTTTGCTCAAGGCTAGCATTCTACCACTTTGAGCCATAGCTCATCTTCCTGGTTTTTTTTGTGTGGTTTTTTTTTGCCAGTTGTGGGGCCTGAACTCTGGGCCTGGGCACAGTCCCTCAGCTCTTCAGCTCAAGGCTAGTGCTCTACCATTGAGCCACAGTACCACTTCCAGCTTTTTCTGCTATGTGGTGCTGAGGAATCGAACCCAGGGCCTCATGCATGCAAGGCAAGCACTTTACCACTGAGCCACCTTCCCAACCTCATCTTCCTGTTTTTGAGTGGTTAAATGGAGATAAGAGTCTCACAGGGACTTTTCTGCCCTGGCTGGCTTCAAACCACTATCCTCGGATCTCTGCCTCCTGAGCAGCTAGGATTGCAGGCATGAACCACTGGTGTGGGGCAAAAATTAGTTCTTATTCCCAGCAGCCTTCATCCTGTCATTCCTGCAGGAGATCTCATTGCCAAGCCTTGGTACTTGTATTTGTACATAGGTATTTGTAACATACATATCCAGCTTCAGCCGGGCACTGGTGGCTCACACCTGTAATCCTAGCTACACAGGAGGCTGAGATCTAAGGATCACGGTTCAAAGCCAGCCCACGCAGGAAAGTCTGTCAAACTCTTATCTCCAATAAACCACCAGAAAATGGAAGTAGTGCTATGACTCAAGTGATAGAGCGCTAGCCTTGAGCTGAAGAGCTGAGGGACAGCGCCCAGACCCAGAGTTCAAGCCCTATGACCAACAACAACAACAAAAAATCCAGCTTCATTCTTGTGACTTTCAAAATCATTCCCCCGGGTGTTCTAAACCAGAATTTATGATGGGAGGATTTTTGCTCCAACTTTTTGTAAGGTGGAGATCAGGAAGATTGCAATTTGAGGCCAGGGTAGTTTAGTAAGAACTCATTTCAACAGAGAAGCTGGGTTTATAATGAATAATTATAATGCCAGCTTCGTAGGAGCTGTAGGTAGGTAAGAGAATGGCTAGTCAAGGCTGCCTTGGGCAAGATCCCGAGTCCCTATCATAAAAATAAAGCACAAAAGAGCTGGGAGTGTGGCTCAAATAATAGAACACCTGCCTACCACGCCTGAGCCCTAGATTCAAACCCTAATACCACAAAGGCAAACCCTGCCAAATAAAAAAAATCTTGGCAATACTCTCATCAGTTTGGCCGTGTGTAGCCATAGTTACCAGATACAATCAAATGTAGGCAAAGTAGAAACACCAAAAAGGAAGAGGGAACATCTGTTGGGAATTACTTATGGAGTAACTTCAGAATTATTTTTTAAGACCACATTGCATCATTTATACAAACAGCACAGGCCAGAAAGAAATTCAGTAAGGAACTAGAACATTTAAAGTGTATTTGTTTACATACATGTAATACATCTGACCACTGAGCAACACAGAGGTTAGGGAAGCTGATTTCACTTGAAAGCAAAAATCCATGCATAGCTTTTTTTTTTTGTCAGTTGTGGGGCTTGAACTCTGGGCCTGGGTGCTGTCCCTGCGCTCTTCAGCTCAAGGCAAGCGCTCTACCTCTTGAGCCACAGCGCCACTTCCGGTTTCCTAGTGGTTTATTGGAGATAAGAGTCTCATGGACTTTCCTGCCCAGGCTGGCTTTGAACCATTATCCTCAGATCTCAGCCTCCTGAGTAGCTAGGATTACAAGCATGAGCCACTGGCGCCCGGCACCATGCATAACTTTTTAATACTGGGAATAGAACTCTGAACTCTACACATGCTGGGCAGGTGTTCTGCTTTATCCATGCCCTTAGCCATTTTATTTTTGTTTTTGATATAAAATCTTGCTGACTTTGTCCAAGCTGGCCTCAACTCATAATTTTCCTCCTCTGCTTCCTTAATTGTGATTACAGGCATATACTACCACACTCAACTCCCTACATACAGCTTTCTAAAAAGAAAAACCCAAAAGAACCCACAAACTATTTAGGGCCTTTATTAACAGGTACTTGCAGTTTGTCTTTTATTTTGTTTGGCTCTTTTTTTTGGAGGGGGAGGTTCTGGGGAATGGAGTCAATATCAGGACTGGCAGATGCTAGATAAGTGTTCCATCACTGAGCCTATATCCCCAGCCTCTCTTTTGAAAATGTTTATTATTTTTATTTTATATATTATTTGTTGTTATTTAATTAGTGTACAAATTCAACATGTTCAAGCCCTTTAAAAAAGTGTTTGTTTGTTTGAGTGAGGGCATAAATAATTTGAACAGGCTAACCCTGAACTTGGTGATCTTCCTGCCTCAGCCTTCAGAGTAGCAATAATTACAAGTACCATGCTCAGCTTTTCCTCCTTCCTCTCTTCCTCCTTTATCAGATAATTTAAAATCTGGGACTATAGTTGCATAACAACACACTGAGATAGGATGTAACAGATTTCAGGGTAGATAGAAGGAAAGAGTTATATACTCTTTAAATAACCTTCCATAAAATCTTACCTTAACCAGATATAAAAGTGAAATCTTTAAAAGGATATTGAAGCTTGGCGCCTGTAGCTCATGCCTGTAATCCTAGCTACTCAGGAGGTTGAGATCTGAAGACTAGGGTTCAAAGCCAGCCCAGGCAGGAAGTTACCTGAAACTCTTATCTCCAATAAAGCACCAGAAAACCAGAAGTGGCACTATAGCTCAAGTGGTAGAGTGCTAGCCTTGAGCTGAAAAGTTGAGGGAAAGCGCTCAAGCCCAGAGTTCTAGCCCCACGACCGAAAAAAAAAATATTAAGAAAAACCCGTTTTAAAATTTTTGTCATTACCAAAAAGATATCCTTAGTTAAAATAATCAAAACCACATGCTATATTAATAATGCAGATCTGGTCAATGGGCAAAATAATAGTATTTGAGGTTTTCAAGTCTAATCTTTTGAACTGAGGGCCCTGTGCTTGCTAAGCAGACAGTCTACCACATAAGCCATGCCTCCATCCCCTTTGTGCAGATGAGGCTCAGGGATCTCTGAGGTTCCTGGTACTGATCAAACTTGAATCCTCCAAAATGTAATTACTATTAATATAGACTGTCATTCCAGAAGCCTTACCCGTACCATACTTAACACATATTTACATTATCTGTATTGTACACAGTGGAAATACATAAGAACCATAAAAGATCACTATGTACTGTAATATGCAATGTACTAGAGAAATGAAATTGCTCATGTGGATATTAAAATACATGTGTAACATGTGTAACATTAAAATACATGTTACACATGTATTTTAATCAGAGATTCACCACACTTGAGCTCACCATAACAGCAAAATGGAGGTACTGTGAAAGAAACCACCACAGTGATGTAGTATGAGCTATAGTGTATTTGGAATTGTGATTTAATGCTGCTCTTTCTTACCATTCTTTTGACTGAATGGTATCATGTATCATATGTAAATCTTGGTTTACATACATTTTGACTTTTTAATTTTTATAATAGACTATGTATTAATGGTAGTAAATAGACTAAAAATGTATATTGCTTTAACCACCAAAAAGTTATCATCACATGGTAAGTGGCTCATAAATATTTTGCCTTCAGGTTAAAGTTGCTATAGAGGTAGGGCATCCTTAATGTCAAATCAAAATGCCCTGAAATTGGAAACTCTGGCAAGATCCAGATTTCAGATTGCTATTGTTTAGATGTAGAAAATTGTAATGTAGATTTTTTTAACTTTTTTTTTAGATGCAGTCTAATTTGTCAAGGCAGCACTTGAACTCTTGGGATCAAGAGATCTTTCTCCCTTAACTTCCAAATTATCTAGAACTATAGTTGTATAACAACACACTGAGATAGGTTTTAATAGATTTCAGAGTAGCTAGAAGAAAAGAGTCATATACTCTTTAAATAACTTTCTATAAATACTGTCTAAACTAGAAACTGAAAGATGAGAAACTGACTTGTTATTTTCAGTACTGAGGCTTGAACTCAGGACCTTACTAGGTGAGTGGTATACTGCTGAGTCATATCTCCAACCCTTTCCTGCCAGTTATTTTTCAGATAAGGTCTAGTTTCATGTCCCTGTATATGCCTGGACATGGTCCAACTAGTTTATAGATTAGTTTATGTAACTAGAATAACAGGTCCATACCACCATGCTCAACTCTAATTGAGAAGTGGTCTGGTAAATTCTCTGCCCAGGCTGGCATTGAACAGAGATTCTCTCAATCTTAACCTCCCTGTTGCTATAATAAGTATGAGCCACTGGCTTCTGACTTAGGATCTCACTTTTTAAAGCTATGCTTCCTGGGCTGGGAAGGTTGCTCAGTGGTAGAGTGCTTGCCTTGTATGCATGAGGCCCTGGGTTTGATTCCTCAGCACCACATAAACAGAAAAGCCTGAAGTGGCACTGTGGCACTGTGGTAGAGCGCTAACCTTGAGCTCAAGAACTCAGGGACAGTGCCCAGGCCTACAGTTCAAGCCCCATGACCGAAAAAACAAACAAACAAACAAAAAAGCTATGCTTCCTGAAGATTACTTAGAGTGTTTCTATCCTAATTTGTTACTCAAATGTAGACCCATAGGATGTAGATACCAAGTAAAATATTATAAAGAAAAATACTATAATATTGATTCCTAGTTTGGGAATTAAGGGACAGTTCATAGATTTAGGACAGTATCCTATCGATAGTTAAAACAAACTCAGGAATTCCTAAAATGGAGTCGGCATTCTCAAGAATTGGTTTTGCATCCATTCTGGCAAAAGAAAATCCCTGGCTTCAATTCCTGAAGCCTAAGAGCAAGACCAGAATAGTGGGGTTCCCCCCTCCCTCATTAAAGTGTCTTCCAGCCACAGGCATAAACTTGGTGATGTGATCCTCAACTATGGGAGTTTGAGAAATGTTGCTGCTTGGGGTAAAGGAGGAGACTTTTTGTTTGCTTTTGGTTTTTGTCATTTGGGATAATTCTTGGAATTAAAAAAGGAAAGCATTATAACTAAGATTAAGGTTACTTTCTAAATATACATAAACCAAGCGGGGAAAAGAACCTAAACCCTGCCATCAGTCTATCAACACTATTTTCCTAGTTTGAATTCCAACTTGTTTGTATAAACAGTAGTCCATGACAGAAGAGATATTCCCAGAGAAATTGACCTTAGATACTAAACCAGGACTGTGGCAGATTTCTGAAAAACTTATACAATATATGTTGTCATTAAGTCTTTCAGCTGACAGGCTGATGGAATGAGAAAATGAATTAATGTGAATATGAACTGAGTGATCAAGGGAAGATAATGATCTTATTCTGAAGTACAGCAAGAAAGATGAACATACCCAGCTCACTCAGCAGCGTTTCCCCTTGGCTCTATGAAGGGAGGGGATATGTCAGCTGTGTGGTTTGGAACAGGACCTTGATTCAAAAAAAAACAAAAACAAAAACAAAAACAAGTGCTGTCCATACCTTTTTATTTGACCCTTGGAAAATGATTTAATACAACTTAGGTTGTTTTTAATTCCTTTATGAATCAATGTTGCTTTGGGTTAACTTTCTGACTTTGTTCTTTTGGAAACTTTTAATGGAATGTCAACTACATTGCCAGACAACTGTTTAGATATGAAATAGGGGAGAAATCATTCCAAAAAAAGGAAAACAGAAGTATTTACAGTTATTAATTTTATTAACTATTTACTTACTACACATGAGATGTGTGCGTGTGTGTGTGTGTGTGTGTGTGTGTGTGTGTGTGTGTGTTGTTGATACCCTTTCAATCTAGCTGGCATTGTACCACTTAAACCATTTCACTGTAGTGTGTGTGCGTGTGTGTGGGGGGGGGTATGGTTTAAAAACAAAACAAACAATAAAAAACTCACAGTGTCTTTTGAGAAACTTCCACTGGGCTTTTCACTGGAATTGAAGCATACAGATGCTATAGTAGCGAATTGCCGGTGGAGGGTTTCTTTGCTATTTTCAGAGCCAAAATTGAGCCCCAAAAGGACCAAGTCAATGTCTCTGTGTGTTAGGCACAGCCTAAAACTGTGGGTGTTTCTACCGCAGGCATTTTCAGCTTTCTATTTTGTGATGGATTTTTTAAACTTAACATCGGAAAAAGTGTCCTCTGAGGAACAGATGATTGAGATAATGGGAAATTTCTGCTCTAAGTCCTGGGAGGAGGTAAGTAACTAGAAACAGAAACTGTCACAATTGCTGTCACTACTGGGGAGGTTATGAATCTGTTCTTAACTTCATCCAGTTTTGACTAATATCCAGTAAATGTGTTGGAGAAATCCAGTGGTGGAGTAAAGAATGAATTTATCCACATTTCTTGGTGTTTCTCACTTTATATGAAGTCCTTTAATAGGCTCTACTGACATAGAGTCAGCAGTTCATCTCTACCTCAAGCACTGCTTTTTCAACCTTGATGTTATGCATTTCATCATGGACCCAAGTTGGCTGATGTGGCCCTTTTGTCTGAAATCATGAGTAGAACCAGATACTTGTGTATAGAAAAGGCTATGCCAGAAGCCCCATATCTCAGTATTCCCTTCTTTTTTATTTTTCTTTTTTATTTTGTTTGTCGTGGGGCTTGAACTCTGGGCTTGGGCGCTGTCCCTGAGCTCTTCAGCTCAAGGCTAGCATTCTACCACTTGAGCCACAGTGCCACTTCCCATTTTCTGGTGGTTTATTAGAGATAAGAGTTTCACAGACTTTTCCTGCCTGGGCTGGCTTTGAACCTCAGTCCTCAGATCTCAGCCTCCTGAGTAGCTAGAATTATAAGTGTGAGCCACTGGTGCCTGGCTGTTTAGAATGCTTTTAACATGTCCATTGTGTACAATTCATCTTGTTCAGTGATGCCCTTGCCATTACTGCCCCCATCTAACCCATCCCCACTCATCTCAGGTTTCCTAGTTTTATTTTCACATATATACATTAAATATTATGACTACATTCACCTACCATTCCTCTCTCCATTTGTCCACCCTGTTCACTCAGCCCTACCACCCTCATATGTTTTCGCTTCCAGATATTTATCTTGTTAACCTGTTAATTGCTCAAAGGGGTTACGTCATGGAAACCCATCCCTACCATACTTTAGTCAGTTTGACAAACATGGGAAGTCTTTCTGTCTCCTGGTGTCTTCTTCAATCTCTCTCTTCAAAGATTTATAGTTTTTATTATAGAGGTCCTTGGTTAGGTTTATTTCTTGGTGGGTTTCTTTTGTTTTGTTGTTTTTTTTTTTAGGTTACTGTGAATGGTATTATTCTTCTAATGTCCTTCTCCATCTCATTGTTGGTAGAAAGCTGATTTTTGTGTGATAATTTTATATCTTGCTACTTTGCCGAAGGTGCTTATCAAGTCTAGGAGTTTTTAGGGTGGAATCTATGTCCTTCTAGACATAGAATCACATCATCTGCAAATAGAGGTAGTTTGACTTCTTCCTTTCCTATTTGGATCCCTTTTGTTTCTTTCTCTTGTCTTACTGATCTGCTAGCAATTGCAGTATTTATATTATTGCCCTTGTTTTTTAAAACATCTTTTACTTTCATTTTTGGCGGATACATAATAACTATGTTTTCATGTGGTAGAGTGATATTTTCAACATATGTACATACGCTACACTTGAGTCATAGCTCCACTTCCGACTTTTTGGGTAATTAAATGGAAATTAGAATCTCCTGAACTTAGCTGCCCAGCCTAACTTCAAACCAAGATCTTCAGTTCTGAGTGGCTAAGATTACAATTGTGAGTCACCAGCACCTGGCTGTACTATTTTTTAAATGGCTGTACTGATTTGCATTCCTATTACCAGCACGTAAGGGTTCTTTTTTCTCTATATCCTCACTAACATGTTACCTTTTATCTTGTTGTTAGTGTTTTATGTGTTGCTGAGGATTGAATGCAGGGCCTTATGTGTTAGCCAAGTATTCTACCACTAAACTGCCCATGCAGTGTTTTTTTTTTAAGTTTTTATTAGCATATATTTGTACAAAATCAGTTGCACTGTGACATTTTCATGTATACATGCAAAGTACATTAATCATAATAATTCCTCTATTTCTTTCCCTTCCTTTCCCCTGTGTACTTTCTTCTTCCCAAGTTAGTTCTTTGGTCTACTTCCATGCCATTTTTAACTGAAAAAAAAGAGACTTTATTTCTTATTAATATACTTTCATGCCATTTTAAAAACTTAGATTCTGGGGCTGGGAAGGTGGCTCAGTGGTAGAGCGCTTGCCTTGCATGCCTGAGGCCTTGGGTTCGATTCCTCAGCACCACATAAGCAAAAAGAAAAAAAAAGCCGGGCGCTGGTGGCTCACGCCTGTAATCCTAGCTACTCAGGAGGCTGAGATCTGAGGATCGAGGTTCAAAGCCAGCCCAGGCAGGAGAGACCGTGAGACTCCTATCTCCAATAAACCACCAGAAAACTGGAAGTGGCGCTGTAGCTCAAGTGGTAGAGCGCTAGCCTTGAGCTGAAGAGCTGAGGGACAGCACCCAGGCCCAGAGTTCAAGTCCCACGACCGACAAAAAAAAAAAAAGAAAAAAAAGCCGGAAGTGACGCTGTGGCTCAAGTGGTAGAGCGCTAGCCTTGAGCTGAAAAGGTGAGGGACAGCACCCAGGCCCAGAGTTCGAGCCCCATGACCGGACCCCAAAAAAAAAAAACTTAGATTCTGCATATGAGAAGAAACATGAGGTATTCATATTCCTATGTTTGGCCTCACAGTTAACATAAAAATCTCCAGTTACATCCATTTTCTTGTAAAAGACATTCTTATTTTTTCTTTTTTTTTCTCTTTTTGGTCGGTCATGGGTCTTGAACTCAGGACTTGGGCATTGTCCCTGAGCAATCTTGCTCAAAGCTAGTGTTCTATCACTTTGAGCCAAAGCTCCACATCTGGATTTCTGGTGGTTAATTGGAGATAAGAGTCTCTCAGACTTTCCTCTCCAGGCTAGCTTTGAACTGTGATCCTTAGAATTCAGCCTTCTGAGTAGCTAAGATTGCAGGCATGAGCCACCAGTAGTTGGCAAATTTATTCTTTCTGTGGTTGAGTAATACTCTGTCCAAATTTGGTTGTTGTCTTAATGAAAACCAATCTGATTGAAGTGAGATAAAAATGTGTCATTTTAATTTACATTTCCTTTATGATTAAAGATGTTGAACATTTCTTCATGTATTTATTGACCATTTGTAATTGGCCATATTGTTGCTTTGTAGTAATGGAAACTGAACCCAGGGCCTTGCATATGCTAAGCAAGTGCTTTCCCACCAAGCTAAGTACTTAGCCAGTAAAATGTTTCCAGAGCTGAATGTGTTTCCCAGACTGTACTGTGCACATGAATCACCAAAGAATCATCAGAAAGTGCAAATTTTGAGTGACTGGGGTGAGAACTAACATGCTCTTTGAGAATGTTGCTGTCAGTACACATACTAAACTAAGTGTGTGGTAAGGCTTTTTTTGGACATTATTCCCTTAAGATATTTATAGAGGCTGTTAGCCAAAGAATCTGATGAAGAATATATAGGAAACACTGACTAAAAATTATCAGACTCTTTTCATATACAGTATTTATAAAATTATATAATATATTAACATATTAAGTAGAATAATATTCTGTTCATATTAAATATTAATATTCTAATAATATTAAAATATCAAGTTTAGGGGATGAAAAAGATACTGAAATTAACTGCTTTAAAACATACTATACCACAGGAACAACTTTTTTCCTAGATCATGTATTTATTAACATACAGAGCTCTAGGAATAAAGTGCTTCTGTACAATACCATAAACTGAAAAACATTGTAGCACCCACTGTAGTACAGCACCATCCCCAATGCTTCTGGGAAAGCCAACCCTCAAGCCCACATGATCCTTCTCAGGTCTAGTAGTAACAAAGAAAGCTATAGAGAGATCCTTTTGTGCAGGTATGATATTTCCTTCGTTTCACTTCTAGGTAAAGACATCTTTTCCTGAAATAAAGGAGAAATACCTGAGTGAATACTGCTTTTCTGGGGCCTACATCCTCTCCCTTCTTCTGCAAGGCTATCATTTTACAAATGATTCCTGGGAGCAAATTCATTTTATGGGCAAGGTAATTTGAGCACCTGTTGGATGTGTGGAGGTTGGGTGGTGTTGATTGTAGCAGCTTTGGGCTCGAAAAAGATGGGAGTCAGTGTGATGGAAGTTTTGGCCCCAATGTCCTGTTTTGTCATTCCACCTCTGATCCAAACTGGAATTCTGTTTCACACTCTTCTGGAAATATCACCCAGCTATGGGACTGAAGGGGAGCTGACGACATTCTCTGTTGCCTTTCTTCCCATGGTACAATGACTAATTCTCATAAAGACTGAGATACTAAAGCAATGTAACAGCACTTCCAAACTTCAGACTCCCACAGCCCCCCTCCCTAGACCCCTTCTTCAATTCAGGAAAGGACCACCATAGGTTCTTATAAGGAATGAACGCTTTGTTGGTTGTTGCTTCAAAGCTGACTAACCTGAAAGCTCTGAGTGAAGGAAGAGACTGAATGGCTATGAAGGAGGCTGTTACTTAGAAAGCAGGCTTAGCAGAAGCCCTTGAAGAAGCAAAATCCCTGCTGTGCTTTACTGTAGTGCCACCTGCAGGTATTCAGAAACAGATACACATCAGGTGTGGGACTTAAGCTGGATGAAAGTATCAAGGGCAGTGTTTTTAAGCCTCTGTACACTAATGGCAAAAATACTTTGTCCCCTTCTAAAATGTGGTGATTTCAAGCAAAACAAAGTATTGAAGCCTTACAAATTAAATTACTCATTCCTAATACTGGTAGGGGTTTGGAGGAAAGAAGAATGTCCACATAGTTTTAGTTGGAGTATAAACTAATACAGTCTTTTGGGAGACTGACAGTATGTGCTAAGAGTCTAAAAGTGGATACATCATTTCCAATTTTCTATGATTTTTTTGGGTCCGGTCGTGGGGCCTGAACTCTGGGCCTGGGCACTATCCCTCAGTTCTTCAGCTCAAAGCTAGCAAGCTACCACTTGAGCCACAGCACCACTTCCGGCTTTTTTTTTTCTGCTTACGTGGTGCTGAGGAATCGAACCCAGGGCTTCATGCATGCAAGGCAAGCGCTCTACCACTGAGCCACCTTCCCAGCCCTTTTCTATCATTTTTAAATCCTAAAATGGCATAGAAATATCTGGAGACATGAAGATAGTAATAAATGAATTCTTCTACAGAAAACTTAATTCCCATATTTTTTATGCTCAGAGAGAATTAAAAGGTATGTCACAAAATGGTAATAGAAACAACTTCTGAGTGGTGAAATAAGGGTGGTTTAAATTTTCTTTTTTAAGCTTAATTGCATTTTTAATTTGCATTTTTCTACTATAACCATGCATAACTCATGTAACTAACCACTTCCAAAATTACCATTCAAAGACCAGTTATTTTCCAGTCAGCTCTCAGGTGATTGGAAATTATTCCTAGGCACCTGGCAGGGTCAGAATATATCTTATAACTTAAGAATCCTTTTTTTCCCTGCATATAGAGTTATCCAGCTTCCATAAAGTAATATTAACTTGTTGGTATTATTACACAGATTTTCCCAGATTGTCCTCTCCTAGATTTTCCCTAGTAAAGCCCAGCCCAGGCCTGGCAAAGATGTTAAAAGAATAGGACAGGATAGAACAATCATTTCCTCATCCTTTGTCTGCTTCCTGTCACCTCCTATGCCCACCCTATTGGTGTAAACAAGAAAGCAAGAAAGCAAAGATCCATTTGATTAAGTCCTTCCAGGTAGAATCCATTTACCATATTCCTTTCTGAACTTTGGAACTAAGTAGTGAAAATCCAAACTCTCATTTAGTCATATGCTGCCATTTTCCTCACAACCAGATGCCTAGTATAGAATATAACCTGTATTTTGAGAACAGGGTGCTTACTATCCTTCAGGTGTTCTGGATAGGGTTGTATGTGAACTAGACTAGCTTCTTAACCACCAATAGCTAACTTTTCACTCTTTGCAGGTCGAGGGTAGCAACGCCGGCTGGACTTTGGGCTATATGCTGAATCTGACCAACATGATCCCAGCTGAGCAACCACCATCTGCACGTCTCCCACATTCCACTTACATCTTCCTCATGGTCCTCTTCTCCCTGATCCTGGTTGCAGTGTTCATCACAGGCATATTTATCTGTAACAAGCCTTCCTACTTCTGGAAAGAAATGGTATAGCACGAGCAGCTGAAATCTGCTGTCTGGAATAAGTAACAACAACAACAATAACTTGTCCAAGGAGTACTTCCTTCCAGGCAGCAGAATGCAAGATTATCCTTCCCTGATTTCCAGGGCCAATCTAGACCAGCCTGAGGCTTCCTTCGTTTTTACTGAAGCCTTTTCTTGGGAAGTGTTTCACAACCCCTGCCTCATGAGCCTCCTGGCAGATAACTGTATCTTGTCTGTCTTTCCCAGTCACCTCTTTCTCTGTTGTACTTTATTCTTGTATAGGTTATAAAGACCTGCCACCTTTCATGATGTTTGCTTTATAAACGAACAATACTGACTGAACAATACTGAAGTAAGAGTTCTGAGTCCCATGCCAGGAATCAGAGGTAGTTAAAAGAACCTCAGAAACTGGCTCACTCAGAATCTTTATGAATCTCTCCCTTCCTCATTCCTTCTTGCAAAAAAAAAAGCCATATAATGCCTTTGGAAAGGACAGACATAAATCCCATTCTCAGTCTTAGCCAAAGAGTTTTGAAAGGAAATATACATTTGTGCATCTAATACAATTGTTAATCCCCTTAAAATTGGTACGTCAGTTAATTATAATTTCCTGGGTGAGGCCAGGATGCTACCAGGTAGAACACTTGGACCAGAGATTTTTTTTAAAAAATCAGATGAACATACGAATATTTAGATGTAAAAGAATATTAAGTTGTAGATGTTAGGAAGAAAAATTCAGTCATGACTCAGGGTCAGGAAAAATACAACCTCCAATGCAATCTTTCAAGTTTTGTTTTTATTATCATAAAAATACACATAACCTAAATATCACTATCCTATCATTCAAATCAGTACACTGAGTAGCATTTAGTATATTTACAATGTTTTGCAGATATCACTCTTTTGCTTCATAACACTTATTCACCAAGTAGTTGGCTGTCACAAATCTTTCAGCTGACAGCTAAATGTGTTAATGAATTCTACTACAAAGATGGTTCACTGAATTTTAAAGCCATGCCACATTTATCATCCTAAGATTTAATTTAGTGAGAGTATGGCATTAGGGTGGAGTGGCATGCTTTTCTCCTGTGCCGGGAACCAAGTCTGAAGGTGGTGTTCTCATCTCTGTTATACAAGCATGAGCTTCATTTACTTCATAGAATGTTTTGTGGAGAAATGGCTATGGAATTTCATGGAAACAAGAAGAGACCCTACCCTTTCCTTTAAGGATCGCTACAAGTAACCTGTTGAGCAGGATTGAGTGGTAGTATCATTCTCACCTTATCCCAGGCAACCTGTCCATTTCTGGATCCAAGGACTGACTGTTGAGCCAATGCAGAAAGAAAGCAAGCTCTCCTACAAACTAAAAGCCAAATGTCCCTGTATCTCTTGAACTATCAAGCCATTTTTTTAATAAAAGCTGGTGAATATAAACTTATTAAAGCTGTGTGCAGTGATTTTTTTCTGATAGTCACACCTGAATTTACTAGACCTTATGATTAAGAATTAGAGACCAAATTAAGAAATATTCAAACTTTCCTGCTGGTGGTGTAGGCCATATTGTTTGTGTGTGTGTGCCAGTCCTGGGTTTGGGTACTGTTCCTGAGCTTTTGGGCTTGAGGCTAACATACTACCTTTTGAGCCTCAGATGCACTTCCAGTTTTTTGATGGCTTTGAACCTGATCCTCAGATCTCATCCTCTCAACCTTCTGAGTAGCTAGGATTACAGAAGTACTCATCTTCAGCAAAAATGCTCAGGGACAGCACCCAATTGCTGACTCAATGCCTCAGGACCAGAACCAAAAATAAAATGCCTTGTAGGAATATCAAAGGCCCAAAATGGGTCAAGTGATAGAGCAACCTGCCAAGCAAGCACACAAGCACACTTGCTAGCAAGTTTCCTAACTTCACCTTTGTTTGATATCCCAGAATAAGTATCACAACACTTAACATTTAACTCATTTTATAAAACTTGAAACAAGAACAGGGGCAAAAAACACACCAAAAAAGTGGTCTCATTTATTTATTTTAATAAACATAGCATGTCAAATACCCTAACACTCGAAAACATATTTTTAGCCAGCATGAGGGCACATGATTCAGGAAGCTGACATCCTGAGGATGGCGAAACCAGCCTGGGTTTCAAATTCCTGAGAGAATTTCTGAGACTCCCATCTCCAAAATAACCAGCAAAAGTCGGGCTGGGGACGTAACTCAAATGATAGAGCATAACCTGAGCAAGCAGGGGCCCTGAGTTCAAACCCCAGTACTAAGAACAATAAATTTGTTGCACGAATAACAAGCTCTAGAAATAAAAAGCCATGTCTACATGGAGAGGGCCGTTGCAGATGCCACACTAGTCAGAAATCCGTGTACAGCCCTACCCTACCCCTCACACCCGTTAACCAGCAGTGGGGCAGAGTGTGGGACTGGTGGCTCCCAGCCGGGCCTTCCCAGGGAGCCCCTGCACACCACCGGGAACCCATGCGCATTACTCTCCTGGTCAGGTGGGGGATACAGTTCTCCACGGCCCCAGTTTCCATAACCCACCTCCTCCTGTCAGAAGGCAAGAAGGTTCTCGAAGGCACAAGCTCAGGCAAGGCAGGTCGAGAACAACACTACGTATGCTCCTGGATTTCAAGGTTGCCTGAGGACCAAGCTGCACCTGCTCATGAATTTCCATAATGCCTCAGGACCACTCTGCGCATGCTCCTGTGTTTTCAAGCTGCCCGAGGACGGCTCTGCGCATGCTCAGTACGGAGGCGCATGGCGGCTGGTCGTGCTTCGTCCTAGTGTCCGAGGGTAGTGCGCCCTTCTTTCACTTCCCAGGCACAAGAAAGTGCGCCGTCATCCAGGCAAAAGTCGTGCAGTCTGGTAGGTCTCCGAACCCTGGTCTGTGGGAAAATCGGCGGCCGGGAGGCCAAATGAGTACCGAAGGACTTTCCATCCGTTAGGGCCAGAGCCGCACAGGATGGCGGCTAGGCAGCCCCGTGGGCAAGTGAGGGAGTTGAAAAGCGTCCTCCGAATAGGGGCTGCCCGCACCCGGCATGCTGACCCTGTGGTGGGGAACACCTCGCTGGGGTGGGTCCACGCCCTGGTCCCCATCCGCACATTAGAGAAGCAGCAAGATGAGCTCGTGAGGAACTAGCAGCAGAATGTAACCCACCGTGTAAGGGCCGTTGGAATTGGAGAGCCAGAGCAGAGCAACCTACCGGAAGACGCAGGGTCTGAAACGGGGAACGGACGCCTTTAGGAGAAATTGTAAAAATCAAAGGATCGAGCCGGGTGCTGGTGGCTCAAGCCTGTCATCCTAGCTACTCAGGAGGCTGAGACCTGAGGATCGCAGTTCGAAGCCAGCCCGGGAGGGAAACTTCGTGAGACTCTTTATCTCCAATAAACCACTCAAAACCCAAGTGGTGCTGTGGCTCAAGCGGTAGAGCACTAGCCTTGAGCTGAAGAGCTGAGGGACAGCGCCCAGGCCCAGAGTTCAAGCCCCACAACCGACAAAAAAAAAAAAAAATCAAAGGATTGAGCTAGCAGGAAATACATATTTACATACATATATTCATACACACGTCGTGTATGTATAAGAATTTAATCATACCGGAAAGTTTATGGTGGAGATCAGTGGTAAGCCTGGCTTACATGGGGAAATGGCATGGGCTTGCAGCCTCACTTTGAGAAGGAGCTTTGAGATGGAATTTCTCATCACTTGAGGATACGTACACAGAGACACAGACATACCACTTTGGGATAAAATTTAAAAATATCACAGGACTTATGTATAACTCCTAGATGTCATGGTTGAGGTTGCTCTGCCAATTAATACTTGTGTGTCCGTTGTAGGGCCTGGGCACTATCCCTCAGCTCTTCAGCTCAAGGCTAGCGCTTTACCACTTGAACCACAGCGCCACTTCCGGCTTTTTCTTCTTATGTGGCGCTGAGGAATCGAACCCAGGGCCTCATGCATGCAAGGCAAGCACTCTACCACTGAGCCACCTTCCCAGCCCAAATTAATACTTTTTAATAATTCTTCTCATTAAGTTGTAGGTAGCACAATTACATTGCATTGTATTAGATATAAATTTTCAAAATAAAGCACAATTTTAGAAACCTGTTTCCACATTAATTTTTATTAAAAAGAAATTGCAAATATACAGAATCTACAGTAAAATTTTTTGTGCTGCCATCATGTTAATAGTAAAAGAAGGATTTATCACATCTATTTCCAAACAACACCATTAATAAATAATGCACACAAATCTACAGTTTGATATATGTGTGTGTGTTTGCCTTAGTGAATGATTGGATGTTCCCTCTATAATGTGTAGCCTTTGTGTCATATTAAACTATATGAAAAAAAAATACAGTTTGAACATTTTGGGGCAAGCCCATCTAGAAACATACCCACTATACAACCATTATTTGTGATAGAGCAGTACTGGAATTGAACTGAGGGCCTTGTGCTTGCTAGGTAGGCACTTTACCTTGAGCCACACTCAAGCCCTTTTTAATCTTAGTTACTTTTGAAATAGGGCCTTGTTTTTTTGTGCAGAAGGCCTGCACTCTGATCCTACTGTTTATATTACAGGTACATACCACCACATGCTGTTTCATTAGTTGAGAAGGAGATCTGGAGAACTTTCTTTGCATGTGCTGGACCCAAAAATACAATCCTCCCAACCTCTGCCTGCTTGAGTTGGATTACCTGCATAAGTCAGTCTTCAACTTAACCATATTTTTTTTAGCTTTTCCTTCCTTCTTTCTTTCCTTTTTTCTTTTTCTCTCTTCTCTTTCTTTCTCTCCTTTCTCTCCTCTCTCTCCTTTTTCTTCCTTCCCTTCTTTCCCTCCTTCCCTACCTCCCTCCTTCCTTCATTCCTTCCTTATCTGCCAGTCCTGGGGCTTGAACTCTGGGCCTGGGCTGTCCCTAAGCTGCCTTTGCTCAAGGCTAGCACTCTACCACTTGAGCCACAGCACCACTTCTGGTCTTTTCTGTTTATGTGGTACTGAGGGATCAAACTCAGGACTTAATGAATGCTAGGCAAGCATTCTACCACTAAGCCACATTCCCAGCCCTTTCTTTTTTATAAAACCTTTTTAAATTTTATTTTATTGTACAGAGGGATTGCAGTTATAAAAGTAAGTTAATGTATACAGTTCTTGTCAACACAGTGACCCCTTACCTCATTTTCTCCCACTTACCCTCCTCCCCAGTTCCCCTCCCCCTTGGCTTTAATTTCTGTTCCTCAAATATTTCTAAAACTCCAAACCAATACCTGGCTTTTTGATATTTCACATTGATATATCACTTTGCAAGTGATACATTTCTATTTGGATGTTAAATTTGCATACAACATCAAATCGACTTTAGGAAATTTCAATTTCATCATAGTAGAAAGGGTTACTAGATAATTAGCAGGACCTAGAGATTTCTAAATGTTAAGAAAAGGCAAACATTAGCTGGGTGCTGGTGGCTCACGCCTGTAATCCTAGGTACTCAGGAGGGCTGAGATCTGAGGATTGCGGTTCAAAGCCAGTCTGGGCACGAATGTTCATGAGACTCTTAACTCCAATATACTGCCACAAAACCCGAGAATTGCAGTTCAAAGCCAGCCTGAGCAGGAAAGTCAATGAAACCTTATCTCTAACAAACCACCAGAAAACCAGAAGTGGCGCTGTGGCTTAAGTGGCAGAGCGCTTGCCTTGAGCTGGAATGCTCAGGGACAGCACCCAGACCCAGAGTTCAAGCCCCATGACCAACAACAACAACAACAAAAGTTAGCACTCTACCACTTGAATCACAGATCCACTTTCAACTTTTTGTTGGTTAATTGGAGGTAAGAATCTCACAGACTTTCCTACCAGACTGGCCTTGGACTATAATCCTCAGATCTCAGCCTCCTGAGTATCTAGGATTATAGGCATGAGCCATCTGCACCAGGTTGTATCTCTATTTTTAATCAGATCCTTTTTTTCCCTTATTCACTGTAAAGTTTGTAGTTTGGAGGGGAAAGTGCTGTGAGATAATTTCTCAGTATTTTGAAATTTTTTTTAATTGCTGTTGTAAGCTGGTTTCACATCTGTAACCCCAGCTACTTGGAAAGGATGATAGTTTGACGCTAGCCCCAGCAAAAAGACTCCCAATCTCAATGAATAAGTATGATGTTACAGACCTTTAGTCTCTGCTATGTGGGAAGCATAGCTAGAAAGATGATGGTATAATGCCAGCCATGAGCAAAAACCTTAAGACCATATATAAAAAAGTAACTAAAAAGCAAAATGTGTTGGAGTTGGAGTTCAAGTGGAAGAGCACCTGTCTGGCAAGAAGCCCTTGAGTTCATCCTTCAATATTGCAAAAATATACAGGAGAGAGAGAGGAGGAGAAGGAATGATTGCAAACTTGCAGTTTGGAAGTGATTTTTTCCATGATCACATCATATTAAAAAAAAAAAAAGGTATGTGCCAGGCACTGGTGGCTCATGTTGATAATCCTAGCTACTCAGGAGGCTGAAATCTGAGGATCATCATTCAAAATCAGCCCAGGCAAGAAAGTCCATGAGACTCTTGTCTCCAGTAAACTACTCCAAAAAAGCTGTAAGTGGTACTGTAGCTCAATTAGAGTGCTAGCTTTTAGTAAAAAAGAGGCTCTGGGATAGCACCCAGACCCTGAGTTCAAGTACCAGGACTGGCACGCATGCACATGCACATGCACGTGCGTGTGTGTGTGTGTGTGTGTGTGCGCGCACACACACACACACACGATGTATTTACTTATACTGTCACTTAACAACTTTTTTATTAAGTCGAATTTTTTTAGATTAAACCTAACATCCACAAATAAAACATTTTTCCCTCTCAATAATTATACCTTACTCCTTTTGTATGTTGTCGTACATTCACCAGAATTTTTATTATATACTAAGGCTGAATACACACTAAATATTAAGTACTAAACGTGATTATTTCTTTGTTTTATTTTTAGTTAAATTACAAATCTTTCCTACCATACTTTATATCTCAATTCTTGTAATAGTCTTCTTTATCATGATTTTTAAGAATATTTCTTATTTACCTAGAAAGTATAAATGAAAGAATCATCATGAAAAGTATCTCAAAAAGAAGAGATGATAATTTTAAAAAGGTAAAGTATTAATGAAGCTCCAAAGGACTTCTAAATGTTTTTATAGCAATAAATTTTATTAAGATGTAAGTTTTTCTAAAGGTAATTTATACTTGCACTCATTTGCTTTTGTGTTTCTGGTCAAACATTTTGATTTAAACAACTTTTCTGCGACTTGAGCATAACAGTAATGGATAGAATTAGGGTTTATAGAGGTCGTTAAAATCATCCCCCTTTAGCGGGGCTCCAGTGGCTCACACCTGTAATCCTAGCTACTCAGGAGGCTGAGCTCTGAGGATTGTGGTTCAAAGCCAACCCAGACAGGAAAATCTATGAGACTCATCTCCAATAAACCACCAGAAAAACTGAAGTGGTGCTGTGACTCAAGTGGTAGAGCACTTGTCTTGAGCTGAAGAGCTGAGGGACAGAGTTCAAGCCCCACAACCAACCAAAACAAAAACATCCCCCTTGGGCTGGGATGTAGCTTAGTGGCAAAGCACTTGCCTAGCAAGTGAAACATCCTGGGTTTGATTGCCAAAAAGAAAAAACAAAAAAAAATGCACTTAAAAAAATCATTCCTCTGCTTCCTTTCGGGCAAATGAAAATTCACCTAGTAGTTTTATCCATAGTAGGTGTGGGCTTCAGTGTCCCTTGGTAGTTAATTTTAATTATCTAGCATTTCTCACAGTGAAACTGAAATGCTTTTTATCATTTTTTACTTTTCCTAAAAGAAAAGGATAATTTATTGAGTCTTAGTAAAATAATGAGTTATATTTATTAAGCTCAACAAACTTAAGATTATCTTTTTTCTTTTTTAAAATTTAGAAAGTTCATTTAGTTCTCATTTGGAAAAAAAGTATATATATATATATATATTTGTATAGTATGTTTTCAAATATCTATAAATTGTGGAATGGATAAATTGGGCTAATTAACATGTTACCTAGCATCCTTATTTGTTTGGTGAGAATATTTTAAAAATCTACTCTGCAATTTTCAAAATAGAATAAATGGTTATTAACTCCAGTTAATAACATGTACAGCATGCAGCACGTTGTGCAATAGATCTCTAACTTACTCCTCCTGCCTTTGATCAGTGTCTTCCCAACCTATCCCCAATACTCTTCCAGTCCAAGCCCTGTCCTCCAGTCTACTAAAGTTGTATGAATACAACTTTTCATACAGTTCATACAGTATTTGTCTTTCTATGCCTGGCTTTATTTTAACTTAATGTCCTCAAGTTTTATGTTAAAAATGACATGACTTCCTTATGTTTAAAGGCTGAATAGTATTCCACTGTAAGTATACTATATTACCCATTCATCTGTTAAAGGACACACAGTTGATTTTATATCTTACCTATTATGAAGAATGTTGCATTCAATATAGAAGTGTTGATACCTTTTTTCATGCTGGTTTCCTTTTATTTTTGTATATGTATCAAATAGTGAGATTGGTAGGTTTTTTTAAATTCTTTGAGGAAACTTTTTATTATTATTTTTTTTTTTTTGTCCGATCGTGGGGCCTGAACTCTGGGTCTGGGCACCGTCCTCAGCTCTTCAGCTCAGGGCTAGCACTCTACCACTTGAGCCACAGCACCACTTCCGGCTTTTTTCTTTTTGCTTATGTGGTGCTGAGGAATCGAACCCAGGGCCTCA
>NW_012267252.1:568065-572573 GCF_000151885.1 Dipodomys ordii
GGGAGGGGATGGTAGGGGGAAAACAATGGAGGGGCTAACAATGTTCAAGAGGAAGTGTACTCATTACCTCACTCATGTAACTGTAACCCTCTGTATAGTATCTTTACAATAAAAAAAAAGATTCAGTGGAAGAGAAAAGGCAAAATACAAGAGAATAATAGGTTCTCAGATTTTTTTTTCTGAACCCATGACTCTACAGCTATTGTTGTTATTGATCCATTCAGTTAATCATTTAGAGGATGAAGAGAAAATAACACATGGCACATAAGTAGGAGCCTTCTTCATGGCCTACAAGACTGATTATGTCATTTTCTATAAGAGCTAGCTAGCCAACGTAGAGGTGAAATATATCATGCTGATTTTAAAAAAGATTTAAAATAGAAACCTAGAAATTTATCTTTTTTCCTTTCATACTCCTTTTTCCATTCCAGTTTAACTATCAAAATAACTTGATTTTAATATCTGTAGCTATAGAATATAAGTGTTCTCATGGAACATTATTTTCTCTAACAGGAATAAAAAGCAAACAGTTTAGCTGAGCTTTTTGGTGGTGGTGGTGGTGGTGGTGGTGGTGGTCATGGGGCTTGAACTCTGGGCCTGGGCGCTATCCCTCAGCTCTTCAGCTCAAGGCAAGTGCTCTACCACTTAAGCTACAGCACCACTTCCAGGTGGTTAATTGGAGGTAAGAGACTCACGGATGTTCCTATCCAGCCAGGCTTTGGGATCCTCAGATTTCAGCCTCCTTAGTAGCTAGGATTACTGGCATGAGCTACTGGCACCTGGCTAGAGCTTTTGATTTTTTATTTAAAAGTTTTGTCTGTCTACAAATAAAGACTGACTGTCGGGTCTTCGTCCATCCCACGAAAGACAGACGGGGTCGGAGGAAAGATAAATGCCGCCGCTCACCTGTTCCCCAGCCTCCCTCAGCTGGGAGACAATCAGACGCAGTGGGGAGTCAAGCAGGAAAAAAAATAGTTTATTAACAGAGAGCAGCCCTTTTTAAAGCCAAAATGGGTGGGTGGCGTGGCAGGGGAGGAAGAGGAACCAATCACTGTCAAGGTCACACCCTATCACACACCTAAGCTTCCCACCGGCTGGTTATGCACTGAAACGTAAAGCAAATTGGGCTCTGCTCACTCAACTCCCTCTCAGCGCCATCTTTGCTGCCCATGTGCTCTACAGATTCCCCCTTTTTTGTTTTAATGGCAGAATCACCTCCCAGTTAGTTATCCTTTTCCTTCCTCTGTAAAGGTTATTTTAACAGGATTACAGTGGTAAGGATAGCATTGGCCACGCAGGAGGTTCGAGGCAAGTCTGGGGGGTGAGATCCACCAGGCAAGGATAGGGAGGGCCCTTGTGCATGATCCAAGAGCCCGTCCCAGTTACCTCACATCCCCACCTAGCACAGTAATAAACATCAGCCCCACCACAGTTAGAAATGTCCGAAGCAGTTCAATTAATTTCTGGGCATATATAAAAGTCAGTATCTCGTAAGGTCATCCTCTTCAGAACAAGGAAGCAGCCTGGGTATTGGGAGTTCCACACATGCGGCAAGTTGCATCCTCATGGGCCCCCACACTCAGGCCATTCTACTATAGTCCAGAAAAACAAGGAAAATTTAAAACAAACTGCAGACATAGCAAAGCAATCCTGGGCACCTGGTGTCTTTTAAGTAAGCCAGTTCCTTGTATGTGCCTTTAAGCGAGCACAGGGGTCAAGATGACCTTTGAGCTTTACTGTCAGCTCCCAATGGCTCCCAACAACTGACTAATTACTAGAAGTAGCAAAAGAAGGTGGCAGAGAGTGGAGATGTCATAAAAGAAACAAAATTCATCATAGATAAGTATTCGTTTCAGAAGAGAAGGAGAAAGGGGCATCTTTTGGATTTTAAGCAGTAACCTAGTCTTCATGAATGTCATGATGCTTAGAAATACATGCAATTTGATGCAATCCCATTAGGCAATTCTTGGTCTTATGCCTGACCAGTTGGAATCCTATTTGAAAGTTGTTAATATGCCAACATCTTCAAGTATTTTTCTCTATATTTTCTCTACATTTTCTAATAGTTTTGTAGTTACATTTAGAACTAATTTTTGTAGAGTAAACAATCAGGATCTATTTTCAGTTTTCTCCATATTTTTCCAACATCATTTGTTGAAGAGGCTGTCTTTTCCAATGTTTTTGATACTTTTGTTAAAAATGAAGTTCAAATGGCCAATATAGACATGAAGAACTGTTTGATATTCTTATCCATAATGGAAAAGCCAATCAAAGCAACCCTCAGACTTCATCTTACCCTAGTCAGAATGGCTATCCCCAAGAAAACAAATAACAAATTCCTACACTGTTGGTAGGAATGTAAATTCGTACAGCCAAACTGTAGAATTAGCTTACTTGTTCATAACTGATTAATGATAAAGGAAATTTGTATGTCTATACAGGAGCATTATTCAGCTGTAAAGAATGAAATGAAATCACTTGCAGGAAAATGGATGCAACTAGAGATCATTATGTTAAGAGAAATAAATATGATTGAGAATGACAAATATTCCATGTTCAAATGTAGGCCTTAAAAAAAGAATAACACATGGAAACACAGGGAATGCTTGCAGATGGGAAATACTGAGAGGGAATAGAAAAATGAATAAAATAGAGGAATGGGAATGAGTACAGTTGAAATACTTTATAAGCATGTATAAAAATAGAATCATGAGAAAGACTTGGAAAAAATTATATTAAGTAAGCCAGGCCCAAAGAAACATAGGTCCCATGGTTTCCCTTATTTGCAATAACTAGTATATGTCTGAGACAAGCAGAAATGGTCAGATAAGTTGATGTTAGGTGAAATGAACCCCAAGATAAGGACTCAAATGGTTTTTCTTTTTTGCTATTGTTTCTAACATATTTATAAGATGATTTCTTTGTTGCTTTGTATGTCTCTCCGCCATGGTATAACTCCTGTTTTCACTATATTTGATGTTGGTTATAATTTGGGGAGGGGAAGGGAAAAAACAAAATGTTTAAATAGAGATACAAGTGACCCATTGCAACAATGAGATATACAAGACGTATGTCAAAAAACGAACTTTACAACTTTGGCAAGGAGATGGGGGGGTGGGATTTGGGAAGGGATGGTAAGGGGAAACAAAGGAGGAGGCAACAGTGCTTGATAAGAAATGTACTCATTACCTTGTTCATGTAATTGTAACCCCTCTGTACGGTATTTTCACAATAAAAAATTTTAAAAAAACAGAATCATGAAATCCATTGAAGTTCTCTTAAATTCTAGCTATTAGTAGCTTACACCTATAATGTTAGCTACTCAGGAAGCTGAGATGTGAGGAGTACTTCAAACCTAGCCAAGGCAGGAAGTGAGACGCTTATCTCCAATTAACTACCAAAAAGCCAGAGGTGGAGCTGTGGTTCATTTGGCAGAGTGCTATCTTTGAGCAAAAAAGCTCAGGGGACATTGCTCAAATTCTGAGTTCAAGCTCCCCTCCCCCTAACTTAATGTACCAAATACATACTAATATACTAAATACATACAATTAAATTACTTTTACAGATTATTTGTTGCTTAATTATAATAAAATGTTGTGGACTACATTTTCTTATTCAGATGCAGAAGGCAGTCAAAACATAACAAAGATACTGAGAGGCAAAGTAAGAGGAAAGCTAAAAAGTACTAAGGTAATATATCCTGTTTTCATATTTATAGTTTTGTATGAAGTATGGAGTATAATAAACTTGGTTTTTGTTAAGAAAGAGCTGAGGTTCAGTCTAAATATAGTTTTGTAGTTCCAAAAGGTTTCAAGTTCCTGCCCTTTTATTTCATAATAATCCTAAAATATCAAACCTAGGGCTGGGATGGTGGCTCAGTGGTAGAGCGCTTGCCTTGCATGCATGAGGCCCTGGGTTCGATTCCTCAGCACCACATAAGCAAAAAGAAAAAAGCCAGAAATGGCGCTGTGCCTCAAGTGGTAGAGTGCTAGCCTTGAGCTGAAGAGCTGAGGGACAACGCCCAGGCCTAGAGTTCAGGCCCCATGACCGGACCCCCCCCCAAAAAAAGACCAGAAACTAAAAATCAATTCATATAATAAAGGTAAGTTCTATTTTTACCATCTTTCTTCATAAGCATGGACAATCCACTAAATGCTTGAATGATACTGTATTGGAATTTAAAGATACATACAGAACATGCTTCAGAAAGCTCAGTCTTGGGAGCCTTAAAAATAAATAGCAGTTGATCCTTGGTTTTGCATTCAGCAAATATTTATTGAGTATCTGTCATTCTAAAGTCTAGGAATGCAATACTAACAATTTGACTAGTAATTTTTAATTTATACAAATGAATACTCTCCTTAAGACTATAAAGAGTCTTATAACCTATTGTGATTTTTCTCTCTGGCCACCTTTTTTTAAATTTTTTATTGTAAAGATACTATACAGAGGGTTACAGTTACATGAGTAAGGTAATGAGTACACTTCCTATTGAGCATTGTTACCCC
>NW_012267252.1:578711-629657 GCF_000151885.1 Dipodomys ordii
GCACCACATAAGCAAAAAGAAAAAAGCCGGAAGTGGCATTGTGGCTCAAGTGGTAGAGCACTAGCCTTGAGCTGAAGAGCTGAGGGACAGTGCCCAGACCCAGAGTTCAGGCCCTACAACCGGTCCCAAAAATAAAATAAAATATCAAACCTAAACTAAGCAAAGTTAAGTGATTTAGTCATAGTAATAATATATGATATCTTAGGGAAAGACACACACAAAAATAAACATTGAGAGCTGATTGTGGTAGTGGTAAAGTGCTTGCTTCATAAGCATTAAAGACCTGAGTTCAATGCCCAGTATAGGAAAATAAAATTTAATTTGATTTGGCCTTGATTCAGGTGCTCCAATGACAGAGCACTTGAGTAGCAAGTATGAGGTCCTGAGTTCAATTCCCAGTACCACACAAAATTTGAAATATTTTGAATAAGACTTATGAGCTCCATTATGCTTTAAAAGCAAAGAAAGAGAAAGAGAGAGACAGAAGGAAGGAAGGAAGGAAGGGAGGGAGGGAGGGAGGGAGGGAGGAAGGAAGGAAGGAAGGAAAACAGCTCGGCACCAGTGGCTAATCCTAGCAACTCAGGAAGCCAGCCTGGGCAGGAAAATTTGTTAAGACTCTTTTTTTTTTTTTTTTTTTTTGTGGTCGTGGGCCTTGAACTCTGGACCTGGGCGCTGTTCCTCAGCTCTTCAGCTCAAGGCTAGCACTCTACCACTTGAGCCAGAGCACCACTTCAGGCTTTTTTCTTTTTGCTTATGTGATGCTGAGGAATCGAACCCAGGGCTTCAGACATGCAAGGCAAGCACTCTACCACTGAGCCACCTTCCCAGCCCTATCATTTGTCTTTCTGAAGCTAACTTATTTTACTTAATATAAGCTCTTTTTTCTATTTTCCTGCAAATAACATGTTTTCATTCTTCTTTGTGGATGTACAGAGGGCTTACAGAGGGCTTACTTATATACATAAGGTAGTGAGTACTCTTTTCTTGTCAAACATTCTTTCATAGCTAAGGATGATGAACATTTTTCATATGGCCATTGGTTATTTGTACTTCTTTTAAAAACCATTTTCTCATTTATTAATTGGATTATTTATTCTTTTGTTTGTTTTGGTGTTTTATTTTTGAGCTGTTTGTATACACAGCATGTTAACTCTATGTCCAGTAGCTCTACAGTGTAATTTGAAGTCAGGTTCTGTTTTTGTTCATAATTGCTTTTGCTATTTGGGTATTTTGTAAAATTTAGGCTTGTTTTTTACATTTCTATGAAGGATGTCATTGAGATTTTGATGGGTTGCATTGAATCTGTAAATCACTTTTACTAGTATTCTTGTAAAATGGAAGGACTGTCTTCTCAGAGTTTTCTTCAATGTTTTTCTAGTTAACTATATTTAAACAATATTAAAGATGATCTCTAGTGTACAGAATTAGTTTTAAAGTTCAGTATTCAGTTGCACATTTGAAGCTTGAAATGACCAAACATTTCATATTTTTAGGGAACCGTGTTATTCAGAGCATAGGCTAGGTAGCTGTAATAAAAAGATTCAAAGTAAACTTCTTAATATTAATAGAAGTTTTACTTGAAAATAATTGTCCTTCTAGGTAAATTGGTCCAAGCTGATGGGAGATTACCACTATATTCAACTTCATCCCTGAGACCATGGCAAAGCTCTGCTTTTTTCAAAAGGATTGCTAGTTGATATTTCAAGGACAGGACTTGCAAACTGCACACATCATTTCTAGTACAAGAATGTGGGAGAAATATTGAGGTATCCAGCTAACAACAGATTCTGTTGTTAGAGATGAGAGAAAATACAATGAACAATTGGTAGTTCCTGCCATAACACATAGAGATTCTGAACATTTTAAAAGCAAATCTTTCTATTGTTTTTTAATGGTTCATTTTTATGGACTTTACAGTACCTTTCCTCTGTAGTAAAAAAAATTTTAGATAAATTTAAAAATAAAAGCAGACTAATGTGGATGCCTATGTATATGTTACTCATTCAGCATGTCAATAGAAGCATGCCTAACTTGGGTATCATTGGTATATAACTATGAATAGTTAAGTTTACCAAGGTTAAATCATTGAATATCAAAAAAAAAGGTAAGATGGAAGATAAATTGCTTTTAAGAATTCCCATACCTAGTAATGGGAAGGAGAGAATGAGAGAGAAAGAGGGAAGAGTTGATACTAAGCAAAAGGAAAGAAATGTACATATCACCCGATTTGGAAGAATTTTATTATTAATGTTTGTAGGGTTCATAAGCTTTGCAGATTAGAATGATGATCATTATCATTGTGAAGGTTAAAATGTGTTTGTGACTTTAGCTAAGTATAACTATGCCACAGTACTGTGAAATTTGTGTACTTAATAAAGAAATATTTGGGAAAAAAGAAATGTACTCATTATCTGACTTATGTAACTCTAACCCTTCTGTATAGCACCATCATAATATAAATAAAAAAATTAAAGCATGTAAGAAAAAGAATTCCCATACCAACTGCTAGATAGAAATTTTCTATTCAGGGAAGTGGCACTGTAGCTCAAGTGGTAGAGCGCTCGCCTTGAGTTGAAGAGCTGGGGGACAACGCCCAGGCCCAGAGTTCAAGCCCCACGACCGACAAAAAAAAAAAGAAAGAAAGAAATTTTCTATTCAGGAAGTAGATAACTAGCAGAAAGTTTTGAGATGAGCAGAGATGTTCAGAAGTAAAAGTTATACTGGCAACGCATATATGCAGCAGCTTTCCAAAACAGATAACTTAAAGTTGAGATGACAACTACAATATAGACATATACAAGATATAAGGTGATTTACATATTTTGAATTTTTTTAATTCCTAGTGACTTTGATTTTTACTTTATATTAAAGAGTTGAATTCTTTCTAAACCTTTCTTAAACAGTTCATTTTAATGTATGCATATAAGAAAGAAGCAATGTGATTTACATGTCAAAGATTAAGACTTTACAGCCTTGAAAAAAGAGGTCTTATCAAATTTATAGCTAAGAATGTCAATAAAGATGGTGAAATATGATAGTTTTTTTCCGACTTTTCTTTTTTGGTACTGGGGATCGAACCCAGGACGTTGCACTTGCTAGGTAAGCGCTTTGCCACTGAGCTACATCCCAGCCCTGAAATATGATAGTTATTTATGTATATATGTAAACAAATGTATACATGAGGACACCTGAAAATAGAGCAGGGAAAATTTTGATGTGGCAAAGCATTTTGATCAAATTGAGAGGTAATACTCTGTGTATGAGTGTATGTGTGTGTGTGTGTGTGTGTGTGTGTGTTGGGATTAAGTTTGAAGTTGGAGCCTTATGCTTATACTCTCCTACTTGAGCAATACCCCAGCCTTTCTTTCCCTTCAGTTACTTTCAGTAAGGGTCTCTTGCTTTTGCCCTGGGCTGGCTTTGGACCATGATCTTCTTATGTAAGTCTACCATGTAGCTTAGATTACAGCCATGCCCACCATGCCCAGAGCAGGTCATATTCTTAATACTTGGATTAGAATGATGAGATATTGTTTGGGGAGATAAGGATTTGGGCTCTATTTTGTTTGGATTTTATTGTAGTTATCAGAACATTAAAATAATCATAAAAACTCATAAGCCAAACATACTTGAAGGTGATAAAAATAGCTCAGTCCTACTGCTGTTTTGTTATAAATAATATCACAGATACTGCTTCCCATGTTAGAAAGAAATATTTCTTCAATATATAGTGACTTACGATTGTTCAACTCACAGACTGAAGTCTTGTTGGATGAAGGTCTTTCATTTTTCATCCTGAGTGGTGAAGAAAGGTCTGCTCTGAGCCAGTCTTCTGAACAGGTTGGATTTATTCCCCCTCTCCCCTACATCTTTCCTCTCTCAATAAATTCCTCTTTGTTGATGGAATAAAATGAAATGTTTGATTCGGAGAGAAAATTTTTATTATTATACCTTCACTTCAAATTGAGAAACTGTTCATTATGATAATACCTAACATTTGAGTACTTACTGGATGTTAAAAAAAAGTTAAAGATAAAATTTTCGTAGTGAAATGTGTTAGTCAATCCTTATGAAACACCTGTGAGGTGTTCGATGAGGAAACTGATGGAGAAAAGCTGAGCTACACAAAGCTGGGTTATGTAAGGTGTTAACCTTAGAGCCAGTGATTTCTCCTCTTTTAGTTGTTCCTGTCCTTCTCTCCACATGTCCTACCTTCTTTTCCATGATCTCCATCACTTCTCACAGTTCCCTAATCTTCCATCTCTCCCAGGTCAACTAGACCCTTCTGGTTTCTATCAGTTCTTCCAAGTACCTCTCTCAGACTCCTCAGTCTCCTGTTGCTCTGTGCTTGCCCTTTTTGCCATTACTCTTCCCTTTCTCCATCTCCTAATGACTTGTCTGTCACACTTGCCTCATTGCTTGCTGCTTTTCCTGTGATGTTCTCCAATTTCTCTATGCCCTCAAATATCCAAGGTTTTCTAAGGTCTTGGCCATCCAGAACCTCCCATTCCTAATGCTTTCACCTGACACCTGGCACCTCTAGAAAATTCCCTCAGATACTTCTTTCATGTCTCTCTAGGTCACCACTTGCCTTCCAGCTTACTTCCCAGTTATTGCCATCTGCTCTAATCCTTTCATTCCATGTTATTTTGGGTGGGGTGCTATCCTAGGGATTAAACCCAGAGCCTTTGTTTACTAGGCAAGTGCCCTACCACTTGATACTGGGGCTTGACCTAAAGACATCATGCTCATTCTGGCTTCTCCACTTATAAATTGTTCCTCAGCATCCTCATTAGAGAAGAGATGATCTGGCTCAAATTTTGCTCTTCTTGCAGGTTGTCTGCAGTAAAAATCTGATGACACTGTATGTGTGTGTGTGTGTGTGTGTGCCTGCACACGTGTGTGTGTGTGCACGCGCACACACATGAGCTTGCTCACACTAGGGTTTGAGCTTGAACCCAGGGTCCTGTGCTCTCCCTTACTTGTATTTTTCACTCAAGGCTGGCATTCTACCATTTGAACCATGCCTCTATTTCCAACTTTTTGCTAGCTAATTGAAAGATAAATATTGAGGATTTGTTTGTCAGGGCTGGCTCAGAATCTTAACTCCCAGATTTCAGGCTCCTGAGTAATCTAGGATTAAAGACATGAGTCCTTGGCATCCAGCTTTTTTTTTTTTTTGAGACATTGCAGTATATAGCCTAGGCTGGCCTTGAATTCTAGATTTTCCTTCCTCAGCCTCTTGCATGCACTGTTATCAAGTGCTTATGCCCATATACATGCACACAATTTTATATAAATGCAGTATAGTAGTAAATCAAATTATTCAACCAAACCTTATTGTCATCCTTGAAGTCTCCCTTTTTCTCAAGCTTTATATCGAATTCATAATAAATACTGTTGATTCTACCTTTAAAGTATTCATTCTCCGATCAATTTTTTGCCACCTTCATCCTAGTTTAAACCATTCTTTAAAAAACCATTAAGTGATTCTTATCTGAATCACTGCCAAAGTCTACTTCTGTATTCACTGTTGCCTGTAGAGCTGATTTTTCCATATCACGAAGTAGTCAAAGCAATCCTGTTAAAAATGAATTCACCTTCTTATAGTTTGTTACTTAAAAGCTGAAGTCATGCCCAATTCTTCAAGGCCTATATAATCTGGCCTCTATTACTCCTCTCATTTCATTTCATTTCTTCTGTTTTCCGCCTTTCTCACCTAGTGCCAGCCACACTGGAGTTGTTCCTCGCTTATAGCACACTCTTGCCTTAGAGTCCTTCTATTTTTTTTTATCTGTTTAGAGTCCTTCTATTTTTTTATCTGCTTAGGAAGTTCTCTTATCCTCATACTCTATCCTTTGCTGCCTTTGGTGTCTATTTGAATGATACAAGATACTGTCTGACAATCCTGTTTAAAATAGTAGCTTCCAACTTACCTAGCCCAATATTCTTTGTTCCCTTATCCTATATTATTTTTCTTCATTAGTCTTATCATCTGCTTCCAGAACATATTAGGCATTTGATCAATATTTGATGAATGTTAAAAAGTGTCACATCAAACATGCATGCAATCTTACGTACCAAGTACCTTTCATTTACCTGCATACTAATCATTGAAGACAAGCATGTAGACTTACTTTTCATTTTGATATTTAACAGAGATCAGTAAAAGATAGTTACTCCAAACACTTTTCACTTGATGATAATTTGCAAAATATTGCTGAAAGCGAAGATGAAGATTTTATTGAAGAAGTGATTTTTACAGATTTACTTGAAGTAAAAGCTGCTGAATATGAAGATAATAAAAAACAAATAGAAAAACAGCAGACCAATATTTTTGTACCAAGTACTTCTCCAGGTAATGTTCTTTTCCAATAAAATGTTAAAATTATTAATGAATCATGTTATAGGATAATAACTTATTTGTATCATGGATAAACTAAAAGTATTAATCTAAAATTACACTAACATATATTTCCTCTATTTTGGAATCTAAATTAATATCTAAGTTTTATTATTAAGTGGCCAGCAAGTATAAACTACCAAAAGGTATGATGCCACGCATTTTAGAAGATGAAGGACTGTATATTCAGAGAAAACCAGAAGTACATAAAACAATCTACAACAAAATGGAAAATCGCCTAGTTAAACTAGAAGAGGCAAGTACACCAGTAAACAAATTAAACCAGCTAATAGTATATGACATTTATTTTTAGTGAAATGTTCAATTGCTGTGTTTTGTAAATATTTTTGATAGGGAAAATGTTGGTTTGAAGAAAGTGGAGAAATAATGTCATTACCTTCACCTATTAGACAGTCTTGGAATTTCAGACTAAGCGTAAGCAAAGAGTCACTAAATCCAGCCCTAAAGACCATATACAAAAAGGTAACTAAGAATAGTTTATTTGGAATGATAGTTGAAAAATCTTGTAATATCAATTATATCTTACGTTTCTGTCATTTTATTTTACTCTCTAAAGATTCGAATCCTAATAATATAATGACTAAATTGTGATAAAAGATTAAGTTACCCGTAAGACTGTTTTTGAGAAATAATTAATGATGTAGGGAAATCCTCCAAATAAAATGTAAAGTGAAAAGCAGCAGAATATTATCTATGACCCTAATTTTACAAAAATGAGTAATCCAGGCACAGTGGCTCAGGCTTGTAATCCAAGATACTTAGGAGGTAAATATGACGGATTGCTATTTGAGGCCAGCTGGTCAGAAAAGTTCTCAAGACATCATCTCAAGCAGTGGCTGAATGAAATGGCATGTACCTGTTGTCCCATTAATAAAGGGAATTAAAAATAGGAAGACTGCAGTCCAGGTGAGCCTGAACATAAAGTGAGATCTTTCTTGAAAATAACCAATACAAAAAGGGACTGGAAGAATGACTCAGGTGGTAGAATGCCTGTCTAGGAAGTGTTAAGGCCTTGAATTCAAACCCCAGTATTGCCCCTCCCAAAAATGAATAAATTAATTTTGTTCAAGTTAAGTGTTGTTATAATCTCTATTACTGTAGATTACTCATTATTTTGGAATCAGAATCACAAATAGATACTTTGTTGTTGTCTACAGCAATAGTTTGCTCGTCTGTGTAGAAATTTTTGTTTTTATATTCAAATAGATGTGAAGAGGGATTCAATTTAACATGTCCAACTATTTGTACAATACATCTTGAGAAGAGTGACCCTTTCCCATCATTCTTTCTCATTCCCATCCATCTCTTCCCCTGCCAGTCTCAAGTTTCTGTGCAGCATTTCATTATATGAAAAATAAAATTACTTTTCTTGGATGAACTTTAAGCATATTCTTTTATTGGCTTTTTCTTACCAATACTTTTATGGATTTTTTTGTACTGATGCCAAGGCTTGAACCCAGGGTTTCACATTCTCATCACCTTTTTTGGCTCAGGGTTGGTGGCCCTCCACCTGATCCATATCTCCATTTGACATTTTGATGGTTAATTGGACATGGAGTCTCACAGACTTTTCTGCCTACGCTAACTTCAAACAGATCCTCCAAATCTTAGCCTTCTAACTAAGCTAGGATTATAGGTATGAGCCACTGGTGCCTAGCTTCTGTACATGTGTTTTCACTCATATATGTATACGTATTTTTTGTTGATTAAGTATCTCAGAAGAAAAATGTTGATCTTATGCTGATCTGATGTGTTTGGTCTCAGTGTATACTGTCAGCTTCTCAAAAGTAGTTTTGAGAAATTGCATGCAAACTATATTCTTTCCAACACTAGGTATTGTCTGTCATTTAAACCATAACCAGATTAGTGTGCATAAATCCACTAAGGCTTGGATGTTGTTGTCTAGCCTTTAATTCAGTTTCACACACCTCTTTGTGCTTTTGGTATAATACGCTTGTCTGGTTCTAGAAGCCTATTAAGTCCCTTTAGTCAACTTCTACTAGTGTAGCAAAAAGAGCTTACTATCTCCCAAGATAATTCATTCTAGTGTTGCAGAGTTCTAAAAATCTGTTTTTGGATCTTGAATTAAAGTCTGCTTCCTGATTACTTATTTGACTTCATTTGGCCATAAAAGAACCCATAAAATTCTTCCATCTCTATGACAGCTTTTTAAATAAATGAAGGCTACAGTCACTTTCCCCTTAATTTTTCTCTCCAATCTAAATACTCTTCCTGTTATTGTTCTTATAAAGTCCACCATCTCAATAATTCTGAGCACCACAGTTGTTAGTTATTAAATAAGGCAGAACCAAGAGCAAAGACTTATGTTACTTCAGAAGAAAGCCAAAGAAAGTAAGCAATATAGTTACCAAACTACTTACCAAAACAGACAACTTGAATTTCTGTAAGTTTATTTATGAGCATATTTTTTAACTTGGTAATGACTGGTTTATCAGTATACTAATAATTGACTAAATCCCTTAGGTGAATTCTGAATTGGATCTTATGTAGAAAACAGATTAAACAAACAAAACTACAGTGACTTTTTTCCTGTCTTCCCAAAACCCAGTGAGGAAGAAGAAAAGGTTCCCAGCTCAAAAAATGCCAGGAAGGCAGAGGTTTAGGCATCATGCTGGCAGCCTCCTCCTTGAAGAGCATCAAGTCTACCACATCAAATCTGGGGAGGGGCAGGGTTGTTTTTTCAGTGTGATAGACAGTGACCAGGATGAAGGCCCTTACTGTTTGTGTTTTAATCCATTTGCTTTTGCAAATAACATGGTATCTATCACAGACTGTGCAAAAATGTAAAGAAAAGAGGTTTGGTTTGGCCCTTGCTTCTGGTCCAAGATAGTCATCTGATGATGACAATTTTGCCTACAGATCCCTAAGATCAAGACCAAAGGCACATTACTTAGAAAGACACAGGGAACATGTAAGATACCCAATCAAACTGGCTTTTATAACAAAACCACTGCCAAGATAACCCATCAATGACATGAATAAAATCATTTATTCATCAGGTAATAGACCTAATCACCTCTCACCTCTACCTCATAATGGTAATCAAATTTCATTGCAAATTTCAGAGGGGACAAATGATATTTAAATCATAGCAGCATTTCACTGCATTCAAGGCTGATCTGGCTGAGGCCTCAGTGTGCTACTTTTTTAGTGGATGCAGTCATGGCTCCTAACTGATAGCCAGGGATTCATAAATTATGGTGCATACTCTAAGTAACTCATTAACCCTCTAAACTACATCACAGAAACCAATCACATTCATGTTCAAACATATGTGCTTAAAATAGTCGGAAGCCAGGCGCCAGTGGCTCATGTCCGGTAATCCTAGCTACGCAGGAGGCTGAGATCTGAGGATCCCGGTTCAAAACCAGCCCAGGCAGCAAAGTCCATGAGACTCTTATCTCCAATAAGCCACTAGAAAACTGGAAGTGGCGCTGTGGCTTAAGTGGTAGAGTACTTGCCTTGAGCTGAAGAGCTGAGGGACAGTGCCCAGGCCCAGAGTTCAAGCCCCACGATCAACAAAATAAATAAATAAATAAATAAAATTTAAAAAAATAAAATAGTCAGAACCATTTTGTGTGTGGGATCTAAGGCCTGCAGACTTCAACCAATGAGGTACCCAAGTAGAGAAGCTCATAGAGGGGCATAGTTTCTTATAGTATAGCATTTGTTCAGAGGGACTCAGTTCCTCAAGGGGATTTCTCTCAGATTCCAATATTTTCAGTATAAATAATGTTTTATAATAAAACATTTATAATAAATAAATTACTTTGAGGGGGCTGGGAAGGTGGCTCAGAGGTAGAGTGCTTGCCTTGCATGCATGAGGCCCTGGGTTTGATTCCTCAGCTGAAATGCTGAGGGACAGTGCATATGCCCAGTGTTCAGGCCCCAAAACTGACAAAAATAAAATAAATAAATCACTTTTAAATTCTAGCCTACACATGACCATTCCAACATCATGTAACCAAACTCTTTTTTTTTTTTTTTGCCAGTCCTGGGGCTTAAACTCAGGGCCTGGGCACTATCCCTGAGCTTCTTTTTGCTCAAGGCTAGCACTCTACCATTTGAACCACAATGCCACTTCCAGCATTTTCTGTTTATGTGGTACTGAGGAATCAAACCCCGGGCTTCATGCATGCTAGGCAAGCACTCTACCACTAAGCCATATTCCCAGCCCAGTGTATCCAAACTCTTAATCCACAAATTACACTGCTATTTGTTACAATGTTCCTATAGGAAGTAATTTTGATTTTATAACTTAAGAGTCTAATGTCCACAGTAAACACTATCTGAGGTTGGTGACAGTAGTATTCTCATAACATGATTAAGATATGGTCATAAATGCTATAAGACAAATACATTTTATTTTATTTTTTGGGGGGGGGTCCAGTCGTGGGGCCTGAACTCTGGGCTTGGGCGCTGTCCCTCAGCTCTTCAGCTCAAGGCTAGTGCTCTACCACTTGAGCTACAACGCCACTTCTGGCTTTTTACTTTTTTGCTTATGTGGTGCTGAGGAATCTAACCCAGGGCCTCAGGCATGCAAGGCAAGCGCTCTACCACTGAGCCACCTTCCCAGCCCGACAAATACATTTTATAAAATTAATAGTGATAATTTCAAAGAAGACAAATTATTTCTTGCTTTTGTTTAACTCTTGAATTTTTCTATAATTGATATTATTTTTATACAGAATAGTTGACTTGTAATTAAAAAATAGAATCAAATTAACATTGTACCGGGCTGGGAAGTTGGCTCAGTGGTAGAGCACTTGCCTTGCATGCCTGAGGCCCTGGGTTCGATTCCTCAGCACCACATAAGCAAACAAGAAAAAACCCAGAAGTGGCGCTGTGACTCAAGTGGTAGAGCGCTAGCCTTGAGCTAAAGAGCAGAGGGGCAGTGCCCAGACCCAAAGTTCAGGCCCCACGACTGGACCCCCCCCAAAAAAATTAACGTTGTACCACATTTTTCTTTAAAAGGCCATAAAACCTGACTTAGGAAGCTCCTTTAGAAGCAGAATAGAAGGTCGGGAATTCTATCAATTGGATCTCAATATTGTGGGTTTGCAGTTCAATCATCATCCTCTCTTCAATCAAGAGCAAGTATTATGTGCTAAGCTTCTCCAACTCTATGAATCTTTTCAGGACAGACATCAACAGAATTTATCTCAGCTGCTTTATGAGAAGGTCAGAATGGTTTCTGTTATACTTACAAGCTAGGAAAAGCTCTTATTATAAAGCATGTTATCAAAGAACATTTTCCTTTAGCACATGACATATTTATCCAATTAGAACAAGAACTTGATTGCAGTATTTCTGAAAAGAAATCCTAAGAGCTGACTTGCTGGAAGACAGACATAAACATGTCCTGTGGGATGTTCACCACATACAAATGATTTGTTTACTAACCATTGGTATTGTTGGTCTTATGACTCCAGAAGAGTATTTGAAATTATTGCAACTTAAAAGAGTGCTTGTAATGAAGTATTTTGATAAAGAGTATTAGCACTCTTAGGCCAGGTATGGTGGCTCATGCCTCAAATCCTCACTAGTTGTGAGCTTAGGATCAAGAGGATTACAGTTCCAGAGCAGCCAAGACCAGTAAGAACAACTGTGAGGTTCCATCTTAACACGTGGTACCTGCCTGCCATCTAAGCTATTCCAGAATTATAAATAGAAGGTTCATTGTCCAAGCCATCCCAGGCAAAAATGTGTGCTCTAATTTTTAAAAAAAGATAAAAAGTGCTGGGAGCTTGGCTCAGATGGTCAGGCACTTGCCCGGAAGCATGAGGTACTCGGGTTAAAAGCATGACCCAGGGGCTGGGAAGGTGGCTCAGTGGTAGAGCACTTGCTTTGCATGCATGAGGCCCTGGGTTCGATTCCTCAGCACCACATAAGCAAAAAAAAAAAAAAGCCGGAAGTGGTGCTGTGGCTCAAGTGGTAGAGTGCTAGCCTTGAGCTGAAGAGCTGAGGGACAGTGCTCAGGCCCAGAGTTCAGGCCCCACAACCGGACCCCTCTCCTCCCCCCAAAAAACCATGACCCACTGGCTCTAGCTTATAATGGCATTTTTTATGACTGTCAGTGAACTGATGGTTTGATATGTTCAAGAGGGGATATTCTTTGCTTAGACAGACACTGATCCCTTCGTTCTTCTCCATAGTATTTTTATGAAATATATTTTGTAATACAGAATAATGACAAAAAGTATGCATTTGTGCTTCTGCTGTACACATCTAAACCTTCAGTTAAGTTGGAGCAATTATTACAGGTAGCTGAAATATATCAAAGGGCTCTTTTCTTTGTTATAGCTGAAAGCACTCATTGATGCCACCAAATTACCAAATAAAAATTTGGAGATGAGCCAGCTTACCAGAAAATCTTTACAAGATTATTATTGGCAAATAAGGTAGGTTTGGGGGCATTCATGTATTCTTGAAACAGTTATAAAATATATAAAAGAAAAAAGAAAATATCTCTACTCCGTAGAAGATTACAAAAGTCTTGCTATACGACTTATACTTGTGTAAAAACACAGAAGTTCCATGTAAAATTAGTTATACTGTTAATGACCATTAAATCAAACATAGCGATGAAAAACTTTACTAATTGGTTAACCTCAGATGTTTGTGTGTATTTGAGAATTAGTCTGTATTTACAGATTGTAAATATAATATTAATTCAGTCTATAAGCATAATACTTCATGAATGTATGGATTTAAGAACGTCTGTTTTTAAATAACATGACATACAAGGTGAGAAACACTGGGAAGAGCAGGTATCTAAGTATAAAATAAGTGTGAAAAAATTTAAGGCATATAAATCCTATATGAAGGAATCTCCAAAAGCAGGAAAGCTCACTGGAAGATACCTACTAGATAGGAAGTTTGAATGTACACAAAAGTATAACAATAGTCTGTTCTATATTTAAGAATGATTTGATAGATACAGAAAATTCTTGACTCTCTTCCAGTTGACTTCACCTAGTTCCACAGATGTTTAGCTACTAGAAACAACATTGATTTAAATCATAGCATAATCATATTAAATGTAGATAATATTCCTTGGGGAAGCTAATATGTACCTCATACAAGGCCTGACACATAAAGAAAACTCAATAAATATTAGTTGAATAAATTAATATTTATAAAACAAGTATTTATCTTAGCTATATATTATATGCTATATTATATATAGCTATTTTATATCTTACATTAGAATAATGAACACAGAACAAATTTATAGAAAAGATATGCACATGAAATATAACTAAGAATGGCACATATGTCTTTGACCTTACTGTACTTTTATTAGACAAATTCTGTGGTCACCTATTTGATAACTGCAATCACCTGCCCAGAAAAGAAATTTTCAGGTCACTTTGACACTTTTCTATGCTTTTCTTATACTTTAAATTCAACTAATAACTGAGTTATTTTTAATTTTCTATTGTGAATTCTGCTTATTTCAGATAGCCAACTAAAATACCTTTCTTTAAACAGAAACCAGAGTAACATTTCTAACTACATAAACCTCATTGATCACCCTCTATTACTTTCAACATAAAATCCAGTGCCTTTAGTATGATCTACATAGCCTGACTCCTGCTTTTTCTCTAGTCTCCTGTTAGAGGGCTCTGTGCTTAGAAATTAAAATAATCTAGTGCTCTAAATGGACTCTGTCATCACCTCTGCATTTGAGTTTTAATGTTTTTTGTTTCTAGAATATCCTTTCTTTCTGTTAGTTTGCATACAAATTTTGTCATCAATTTCATGTTATTTTTCCATGACATAGAATGTTTCTATTTGTCACTAGGTTAGATTAAATTTTTTTTCTTGGGGCTGGGAAGGTGGCTCAGTGGTAGAGCGCTTACCTTGCATGTATGAGGCCCTGGGTTCGATTCCTCAGTACCACATAAGCAAAAAGAAAAAAGCTGGAAGTGGAGCTGTGGCTCAAGTGGTAGAATGCTAGCCTTGAGCTAAAGAGCTGAGGGACAGCACCCAGGCCCAGAGTTCAGGCCCCACGAATGGACACCCCCCAAAAAATTAAATTTTTTCTTCATATATTCACATAGCATTTTATTTCCCTTTTCCTAATATGTATACATACTTTTTCTTTATATACATGGCACTTCTATTGTTTTCTGCTGTGACATTAGTTACTAGCACCTAAAATAATACTTACCACATAATTCACAGCTATTTATTGATTTGAATTGTCATATTTTCTATGAAATCTTTTCCTATTAATGTCTACCATTGCATTATTTATGACTAAACTTTAGATTGAATATATTTTTATCATAACTCCTATAAAAATTATTTTATTGATTAATTTATATGTCTGTAAGCTTCTTAAATCTACAAAATATGTTTTCCTTCTTTTTTCTCCTTTTATCCATATAATGCTTGGCATGTACTAATTACAGAATAAAGATTATATAAGGAATGAATGGTGGAATTAGACTTTTTTCCTATCAAGCCTCTCTGTATAGCCCTTTTAATGTAACCAACTAAAATGTCCAATAAAACACATCAGTCAGTTTTACAACCATATTACTGACATAACAAGAAATTTTCACAAGCCAGGAAAATAGGAGAAGTCTTACCAAATTAGACCAAGGCATCTTTTACACTGAGAATTTTGGCGACCCACTAGTGACTTTTGAACTGTCATTCACATGGCTTAATAGAATGCTGAAATCTCAGGAGGTTCAAAGTAATTGGAAAGTCTGATAAAAGATCACTGTTAAGGTGTTAATGTATTAAGCCTCAAAAAAAGGAGAATGGAAAGGGATGACCAAAAACCTTGTCTTGTCTATGATCTTGATACTAGCAGAAAAGAGAAAATTATGCTTTAAAAATTGATAATTGAAATTGAAACGTTATTCAAAATCGTGACCTGAAGTTATATTTCTCATATTCTAAAATCTCAGATTTAAATTTAACTTAAAATGGCCCCAGATTGGCAATGGCACCAGATAATTTTTTCATCTCTTATCATTGTTGTAGTAATACAAAACAACTGTATGAATTAGAAAGGGAAAAGGACATTTCTCTACTACATAGTATGTCACAGACCTGGAAACAGATAAAATCCCTTCGACAACAGCAAGGATTTACAAGTACCCCAGTAAAGTTACAGTTTCATAGGTAAGTGACTCTTCTATTTGCCCTCATTGGTCCCTAAGGAACTGCCTATGAATAACTGGGAATTCACACTAACTGGAGAAAAAAACCCTAAAAGATACACTGTCCCATGAAGTCAACAGAGGACTTTTATCTTGAGTACACAAACAATTCTTGCAACTGAATAAGACAACCAACACTTCATTAAAGGAAGAAAGTGGGTGACAAATGAACACATGAAAAAATGCTGAATATCATGTCAATAGAGAAATGTACATTAAAAATCACAATGAAATACTAAGCATTTGTTCAAATGGGTAAAATTTTATAAAGGAAGAAAGACATTAGCAAATGTCAAGGATGGTGAATGACAGAATTTTTCACTCATTGTTGGTGGGAATGGAGCTGACATATACTTTGGAAATGATTTAGCATTTTCCTACAAAGTTACACATTGATCCAGCAATCATACTTTGGAGATTCCTCAAAAAAAAAACAACAACTAAATTAAACATAGAACTACCCTATGATCCAGCAATACCATTCTTGGACATTTAGCCAAAAGAAGAAGATTCCAAGTCAGAATACAGACACTTACACATCGTGGGGCCTGAACTCTGGGCCTGAGCACTGTCCCTCAGCTCTTCAGCTCAAGGCTAGCGCTCTACCACTTGAGCCACAGCACCACTTCTGGTTTTTTTCTTTTTGCTTATGTGGTGCTGAGGAATCGAACCCAGGGCCTCGAGCATGCAAGGCAAGCGCTCTACCACTGAGCCACCTTCCCAGCCCGGAATTAATTTTTTTTGCGGGATGTGGGGGGCGGGCAGTCCTGGGGCTTGAACTCAGAACCCAGGCACTGTCCCTGAGCTTCTTTTGCTCAAGGATATCATTCTCACCGCTTGAGCCACAGCACCATTTCTGGCTTTTTCTGTTTTTGTGGTACTGAGGAATTGAACCCAGGGCTTCGTGATGCTAGGCAAGTACTCTACCACTAAACCACATTCCCAGCCTCAGGAATTGATTTTAAATGTGGCAAAATCCAAGAAGGAGCTATATTACAATGGAAAGTAGATCAGAACCAGTGCAGAGGTCTCCACACAAACTATCAATGCAAAGAGAGCCTAGAATGGTATAATTCAAGTCCTGCAGATCAACAATTGACAACTCAAACTGGCAAAGCTATCATTTACAATTGATGTGAAACTAAAACTTTCTATGACAAACAAAAATTAGGAATTCATGAACACTAAACAGGTATTACAAACAATAGTAAAGGGAAGCATACAATCTGAAGAAAACAAAGTCAAGGAAACACATTAAACAAAAATCACTAGAAGACTAGTTTAGTAAGCACAGGAAGAAGAAACCAAAACTCAGGAAATTAAGAAAATGGCAGGAAGCATGACACATCTCTCCATAATAACCTTAAACATTAACAGACTCAATTCCCCAATTAAAGGACTTAGAGCAGCAGATTGGTTTAAAAAACAATAAAACAAGGTCCATTCATTTGTTGTCTACAAGAGATCCATCTCACAGTCAAAGATAAAAACAAATTTTGAGTGAAGGGATGGAAAAAGATGTTTCATGCAAATGCATCCTTCAAGAAGGCAGGAGTAGCCATATTGGTATCAGATAAAATAGATTTTTCCTTAAAATCAGTACGAAGAAACAAGGAAGGTCATTATATATTCATAAAGGGAATGATCCATGAAAAGAAAAGAGAAAATCACAGCGAATAATATTTATGCACCAAACAATGGAGCACCTAAACACATTAAACAAACACTTTTGGACTTACAGAACATAATAGACCCCAACACAATAATAGTGCTCTCACCAAAGGACAGGTCAACCAAACAAAAGATAAGTGAAGAAGTTTCAAATCAATAAATGTAATTCACTATATCAACAGAGCCAAAGATTAGAAACACAAGATCTTCTCAATAGATACAGAAAAGGCCTTTGACAAAATACAACATCCACTCATGATAAAAAGCTTTGCAGAAGCTAGGAATAAAAGGGACATCTCTTAAAACACTAAAGACTATATTTGACAGACCAACAGCTAACATCATACTGAATGGGAAAAAACTAAAACCACTTCCCTTAAAATCAGGAAAAAGGCAAGAATGTCCACTCTCTCCACTCCTCTTCAATATAGGTCTGGAATTCCTAGCCAGAGCAATAGGACAACAAAAGGACATAAAAGCGATTGACATAGGGAAAGAAGAAATCAAACTAAGGCTGGGAATGTGGCTCAGTGGTAGAGCGCTTGCCTTGCATGCATGAGGCCCTGGGTTCGAATCTTCAGCACCACATAAGCAAAAAGAAAAAAGCCGGAAGTGGCGCTGTGGCACAAGTGGTAGAGCGCTAGCCTTGAGCTGAAGAGCTGAGGGATAGTGCCCAGGCCCAGAGTTCAGGCCCCATGATCAGACCCCCCCCAAAAAAAAAGAAGAAGAAGAAGAAGAAATCAAACTATTCCTATTTGCAAGTGACATGATCTTATGCCTAAAGGACCCAAAAAACTCCATTCCTAAGCTTCTAGAGCTGATCAGCTGCTTTGGCAAAGTAGCAGCATACATAATTAGCACACAAAAATCAGTAGCCATTCTGTATGCCAACAGTGTACAAGCAGACATGGAAATCATGAAAACAACTCCATTTGCAATAGCCTAAAAAGAAAATTAAAAAACATAGGACTTTACCTAACCAAAGACATAAACAATCTTTATAGTGAAAACTATAAAAATCAAAAAAAAAAAAAAGAAATCAAAGAGTTCATCTGGAAGTGGAAAGACCTTCCATGTTCTAGATATATAGAATCAATATTGTGAAAATGGCCATACTATCAAAAATGTTATACAAAGTCAATGCAATCCCCATCAAAATCCCAGTAATGTTCTTTACCAAGATAGAGAACGCAATCAAAAATTCATATGGAATAACAAAAGACCTAGAATAGTCAAAGTAATTTTAGGCAAAAAAAGCAATGTGGAGCCAGGCACCAGCAGCTCACACCTGTAATCCTAGCTACTCAGGAGGCTGAGATCTGAGGATTACAGTTCAAAGCCAGCCTAGGCAGGAAGTTCTGTGACACTCTTATCTCTAGTAAACCACTAGAAAACCAGAAGTGGCATAGTGGCTCAAATGGTAGAGTAGAGTATTAGCCTTGAGCTGAAGAGCTGAGGGACAGCACTCAGGCCCAGAATCCAAGCACCATCACCACCACCAACAACAACAGCAAAAAAAGCAATGTGGATGGTATCCAATACCAGACCTCAAACTTTACTACAGAACCATAATAACAAAAACAGCTTGGTATCTACACAAAAACAGACTAGAAGATCAATGGAATGGATTAGAAGAACCAGAAATAAAACCATACATTTACAGTTACATATTTGATAAGGGAGCCAAAATCATTCAGTGGGGGACTGGGAAGTTGGCTCAGTGGTAGAGGGCTTGCCTCCCATGCATGAGGCCCTGGGTTTGAGTTCTCAGCACCACATAAGCAGAAAAAAAAGCCGGAAGTGGTGCCATAGCTCAAGTGGTAGGGCACTAGTCTTGAGCTGAAGAGCTGAGGAAGAGTGCCCAGGCCCAGAGTTCAGTCCCCACGATCGACAAAACAAACAAAACAAAACAACAACAACAAAACATACAGTGGAAAAATAATAGCCTCTTCAACAGTTGGTATTGGGAAAACTGGGCATTCATATGCAGAAAACTAGAAGTGGATCCCTGTTTGTTACCATGCACTAATATCAATTCAAGGTAGATTAAAGATCTCAACATCAGAGTCAAATTTTGAAACTACTTCAAGAAACAGTGGGAGAAACATTAGAACTTACAGGTATAGGTAGAAACTTTTTAAATAGAGTTGCAGGGGCAAAAAAGTTGGAGACAGACTTGACAAGTGGAATATATCACAATAAAAATTTCTGCACATGGCTGCAAACATGGCCTAGTGGTAGAGTGCTTGCCTAACATGCAGGAATCTCTGGGTTCAGTTCCTCAGCACCACATACACAGAAGAAGCTGGAAGTGGCACTGTAGCTCAAGTGGTAGGGTGCTAACCTTAAACAAAAAGAAGTTCAGGGACAGTTCTCAAGCCCCGAGTTCAAGCCCCAGGACTGGCATAAATTAAATAAATACATAAATGTTTCTGCACAGCTAAAGATATAGTTACTAAATTAGAAAGACAGCCAACAAACTGGGAAAGATCTTTACCAAAAATATATCAAACAGGGCTGGGAAGGTGGCTCAGTGGTAGAGCGCATGCCTTGCATGCCAGAGGCCCTGGGTTCGATTCCTCAGCACCACATAAGCAAAAAGAAAAAAGCCGGAAGTGGCGCTGTAGCTCAAGTGGTAGAGCGCTAGCCTTGAGCTGAAGAGCTGAGGGACAACGCCCAGGCCCAGAGTTCAGGCCCCATGAACGGACCCAAAAACAAACAAACAAAAAAAAATTAAAAATATATATATATATCAAACAATGCTGGGCGCTGGTGGCTCACGCCTGTCATCCTAGTTACTCAGAAGGCTGAGATCTGAGGATCACACTTCAAAGCCAATCCAGGCAGGAAAGTCCACATGAGACTCTTATCTCTAATAAACCACTATAAAACTGGAAGTGGTGCTGTGGCTCAAGTGGTAGAGCACTTGCCTTGAGCTGAAGAGCGCAGGGACAGTGCCCAAGCCCAGAGGTCAAGCCCCATGGAGGACCGACCAAAAAAAAAAAATATATATATATATATATATATATATATAAGGCCTAATATTCATTATATACAATGAGCTCAAGAAACTAATCCCTCCCAAACCTAATAAACCAATCACTAAATGGGCAAGGGAGCTAAGGAGAGACTTCTCAGAAGAAGAGATAGAATAGCATAAAGGAGGGCCATAAAGGAAATGCAAATCAAAACAACTCTGAGATTCCATCTCATCCCAGTAAGATTGGCCAAAATTGTGAATTCAAACAATAACAAATGTTGATAGGGATGTGGGGAAAAAGGAATACTACTGTACTGTTGGTAGGAATGTAAACTACTATAATCAGTCTGGACAAAAAAACTAAATATAGACCTTCCCTACCACCCAGCCATACCACTCCTGGGCATCTGCCCAGAGCATAAGCCAGGATATGATCATGACATCCATGTTCATTGCCACACTATTCACAATAGCCAAGATATGGAAACAACCCAGATGCCCCACAATAGATGAGTGGATCCAAAAAAAAATGTGGCACCTATACACAATGGAATTTTACACAGCCATTAGAAAGAATAAAATAATGTCATCTGCAGGGAAATGAGTGGAACGAGAGCAAAGCAAGTTAAGTGAGGTAAGCTAAGCTCAGAGAGCCAAACACCGTATGTTCTCTCTGATATGCAGAAATTAGATCTAAAACACATTGGGATATGACAAATTATATAGGATTCTAGATACACACAGTGAGACCAAAAGAGGATATTCTTAGGAGATAAACACAAATGTGCAATGCCTAAGTATTTCCTCATATTTATATAAAGTAATTTGTATACATATACTGAAATGAATTCCAAGAAACTTCTCTTTATTTAAGTTTTTAGTTTTTGATGATTCTGTCTTCTTTACATTATGTATAGTGTATTCAAGTACATATCTTCAGAAGGGTGGGAGGAGGGTACAGAACTTGAGGGAAAAAGGTAAAATAGTGTAGTAGTGGAGGTCACTGGACACTAATGAAAGTGAACTATGCAACTTGTATGTGGAGATGGGAGGGAGAGACCAGGAGAAAATGAGGGAACAGAAGACACTGTATGAAAAGAAATATACTCATTACCCAACTCGTAATTGTAGTCCTTCTGTACATCACCTCCATAATAACAAGAAAGTAAATTAATTTAAAAACTAGTTCCTGCCTATGCTTTTGAATTCTAATGTTTCTCCTACTATATCTTTCAGTAGTTTTGGAGTTTCAGGTCTGACATTAGGTCTTTGATCCACTTCGAGTTGATTTGGTAAAAGTATATATTGCTTAAACAACTGTTTTGAGATGTAATTCATATATAATATGATTTAACATTTGAAAGACACCAGGTGATGGTTTTTAGTATATGCACAGAGTTGTATTACCACAATTTAATTGTAGAACATTTAAACACTCTCCAAAGAAAGCATTTTCACATTATCAGTAAACCATCAGCTATGTGGATATATGTTTTCTTTTTTTGGTATCTGTCTAAGAATTGCTGGGTCATAAGAGAATTCTGTAGTTAACATTTTTGAAGAACTGCCAGACTGTTTCCCAGTTCACAATACAGCATATGAAATTTTCCCAAATGATTTTTTCTTAGACTTCAAAAATCTTTGTTAAACTTTGTATTGAAAAGTACGGGGGCTGGGAAGTTGGCTCAGTGGTAGATTGCTTGCCTCGCATGCATGAGGCCCTGGGTTCGATTCCTCAGCACCATATAAGCAAAAAGGAAAAAGCCAGAAGTGGCTCTGTGGCTCAAGTGGCAGAGCGCTAGCTTTGAGCTGAAGAGCTGAGGGACAGTGCCCAGGCCCAGAGTTCAGGCCCCACGACCAGACTCCCTCCCCACCACCCCCAAAAAAGAAAAGTACAAAGAACACTCAAAATTCCTAGATCAGTTGTTTTTCTGGAAGAGTTCCAGATATGTGGGATTTTGTTGAACTATTAATTCAAGGGAAATAATAATAGTATGTACTTCATAGGATTGTGAGAATTAAATGGATAATATCCCTTATGTATTTATAACATTGCCGGGCAGGCACATTCTTAATAAATTCTTTGTAAGTGTTAGTAGATGCTAACAGTGTATAACTGCTTAATAGCTATGATTTGGACTTAATATTATTTTGATCATCTATCTTTCTACCTGGTCATATTTTCATAGTTAAAACAATCTGAGAGGAAGAGAAGTGAGAGGAAACATAGAATGTGCCCTACAGTTTATATCTCACCTCACCAAAGGAGAGATTTCTTTATGTCCTTAGGAAAGGGTATAGATGCTAAGGGTGAGTTTACTGAGGAGAGAGAAATCTGTGAAAACTAAGCAGCGGCTTAAAGGGTTTTTTATGGTTATATTGTTAGTTTTCTTAGGATATAAAATTATTTGTTGTAAAAAAAAATCTTCTACAGGACTGGGAAGGTGGCTCAGTGGTAGAGTCCTTGCCTAGCATACATGAGGCCCTGGGTTCGATTCCTCAGCACCACATAATCAGAAGTGGCACTGTGGCTCAAGTGGTAGAGTACTAGCCTTGAGCAAAAGAAGCTCAGGAACAGTGCCCAGGCCCTGAGTTCAAGCCTCAGGACTGGCACAAAAAAAAAAAAAAAGCAAAGGGAGAGCCCTGAGTTCACCCAGTACCTTTACCTAAAAAGAAGACATATATATATATGCGTGTGACATACAACATCTCAACAAATCCTAAATACTTTAATTATTTCTGCTTTAACACAATTCTATTTATTACTAATTAGGACAAAAGTAAATAAAGGTGATGAGCAAAACCAAGCACAAATGCCAGAAGTGTCTGAGAGCGAGATGAAAACTGAAGATATACCACTTAAGAATGGAGAAATACAGGAGGTATTTATATTGCAAAATAACATTTATTTCATTATTTAGTAGAATATGAAAGTCTACCAATTTGTAACAGATATTTAACAAAATGACAGATACAAGAAGTTAAAGTTGGGTTGGGAAGGTAGCTCAGTGGTAGAGTGCTTGCCTCGCGTGCATGAGGCCCTGGGTTCAATTCCTCAGCACCACAGAAGCAGAAAAAGCCAGAAGTGGCACTGTGGCTCAAGTGGTAGAGTGCTAATCTTGAGCTGAAGAGCTGAGGGACAATGCCCAGGCCCAGAGTTCAGGCCCCAGGACTGACAAAAAAAAAAAAAGAAGAAGAAGAAGTTAAAGTTGAATTTTAAGAATAGTTTTCCTAGCAGTGAAGACACAAGTAATTTTTTTTCCATTTTGGTTTCCAGAGCCTCCCATATTTAGTTTCAGAACTTGAGGAAACAGAAATTGACAAAATAAAGCCAATAATTTTGATGCCACAACTTTCTTTGACAGCAGAACTAACAAATTTAGTCAAATGTTCACTGTAAGCATTTTAAAGTAATTATTTCTTCATTAAATATTGTGTATTTATTGTTTTATTATACTATTAGATTTGTTGAATGAGTAGCTTATGGTAAGCTTTCTGCTAAATTCTTATTTATATATTTTCACATTTGATTGCCACCATAGCTCTATAGAGTCTGATATTATCATCATCTTAGAGGTAAGCAAATTTGTGATTATGTAAGATTAAGTTACCCAGAGTCATACAGCTAATATATGCTTAAGTTGGGTACATGAACCAGTTCAGCTTGTCATAAAGATTGTAATGTCTTCACTAGCAAGCTTAGCATGTTAACCATTGTTTTGTTTTGTTATGGTAGTAATTTTTATTCAGATATTAATAGGATATAAAGCTATTGTAAAACAAATAAGATTGTAGTGTTGCTTTTGCTTGTTAAAGCACTCCTGGTTCTCATGAAAACCTACTTCCTATCAAGAAAGCCCTCTGAATAATTTTTTAATAGTATAATCATCATTCCTTACCAGTTGTGACTTCTTTGAACTACATTCTGAAGACATATAAATTATACATATCCCCAGTTCTCTCATGTACTAAGATTTTGAGTCCCATCTCCCTTAAAGAGGATACTGTAACTTAGAGCACTGAACTAGATCCAGTTTTTCAACATTTCTATCCCAGAGGAGGCAGTGTGTCAGTCCATTCAGTATTGTGAATGTACAGTCAGTATTGTGAATGTGCATGAATTAATACAGAGTTGGGATATAGTAGATACCTAATATTCATATTAATTAAATGAGCAAATGTGTGTTTATATTTTAAATGAATATTAAAAGTAGCAGGCAGAACTAGGTGCTGACGGCTCACACTTGTAATCCTAGCTACTCAGGAGGCTGAGATCTAAGGAACAGGGTTCAAAGTTCAAAGCCAGCCCAAGAAAGTCCTTTGAGCTTTTTTTTTTTTTTTTTTTGTCGGTCATGGGCCTGAACTCTGGGCCTGGGCGCTGTCCCTCAGCTCTTCAGCTCAAGGCTAGCGCTCTATCACTTGAGCCACAGAGCCACTTCCGACTTTTTCTGCTTATGTGGTGCTGAGGAATCAAACCCAGGGCCTCTTGCATGCAAGGCAAGCACTCTACCACTGAGCCACCTTCCTAGCCCTTTGAGACTCTTTTATTTCTAAATAATCACTAGAAAACCAGAAGTGACGCTGTGGCTCAAAGTGATAGAAGCTCAAGAACAGTGCCCAGGCCCTGAGTTCAAGTCCTACAACTGACAAAACAAAACAAAACAAACAAAAAAAAACCAAAAAACAGTAGCAGGCATAAAGGCACAACTACTACTATTCACTATCTGACCAGAGAAATACCACAGTGACACAATCATATTTTTTCTACACCTCCTTTCAGTGAGGGCCTAAAATCATTAATATGTATGATTCACATAAAAAAGACCAACTAAATGAAGACTAGGAAACAGGAAACTTGACAGTTGCTGATGGCTCACACCTATAATCTAGCTACTCAGGAGGCTGAGATCTGAGAATTACAGTTCAGAACCAGATCTCACAGACAAATCCACAAGACTCAGATCTCCAATTGACCCCCCCCAAAAAAATACAGAAGTGGTAGAGTACTAGTCATGAACCAAACACCAAGGAAGAGCTTGAGTTCAAGAAAACAGGAAACTTGAGATCAAAATTATAGGGAAAGAGAAGGAAGAAAAAGATCTTCATGCTGGAAAACATGTACTAAAACTCAGTAGAAGTCAAGGCAAAAGGAAATAGAATAGAAATACAATGCTTTATAACTTTACACAGAGATTTTTTAAATATTTTTTATCCTTAAAGGTAAGTAAATTTAATAGGTGAATTTTTATATCTTTATAAAGATATAGGAAGGTATGTTTATATCTTCATATCTTTTCAAAGCTATCTAATGTTGCTTTCTACTTAAATAACCAGTTGGATAAAACTTTATTCTCTATGAAACAGTTATATGGTAATATCAGGGTTAAGGATTAAAATAAAAAGGTTAAGGATAAAGAAGAATAGATTACAGAATTTAAAAATGGCATACTGATGAAGAAAAAGGTCTCCTTTAATAAAGATAAATACAATCCTAAATTAGAAAATGTTCATATTCAGTTCATGAGCTATTGTTACAACTACTTTTAGAGAGCAACATAAAGGTAAAGTTTTACTTAGCTATTGTAATTGGGAAGATTGTGTGGCCAACAAGGAGATAAGAACAAACAGCATTTGTTTGCCAAACCTTTGAGGATGTTGCAGAAAAGACAGAATGGGGCAGGGAGATTCTGCATACAAAGGATGATTAGGGCAGCAAGTAGGAGATTTTATGTATCAACCTAGGACTTATCTTCCAACAAGTTTTCTAGATTCTGAAAAAGGGAATTAAGTCTTACATCATTAGGACAGTTGCTTTTGAGAAAATACTTAATCTGACTTGTCTCTGTAGTTTTAGGATTCAGTAATCTTACGTGCCTCTGTAGTCTGAGGCTTCTCTGTCATGGAAAAAAAGGGGAGCAGGGGCAGCCTGAAACTAAAGGAGATTTGGAAACACTTCTAAAAGGAAAATATCAAGAATGTCGCCCCTTTGAAATTATTGAAATGTGTGTACACTTGTGTGTAATGTATCTTATAAAAGTTAGAAAATACTAGACACTATGTTGAAAATAAACTGCACAACTTATGGGAGGGAATGAGAAGGAAAAACAGAGAGAGCTAGGGAGGGATGACGTCCAAAAAGAAATGTACTTATCACCCAACTTATGTAACTGTAACCCCTCTGTACGTCACCTTTATAACAATAATTATAAGGCTTTAAAATATTTAAATTCGTTTTGCTGTTGTTGTTGGTGGTGGTGGTTGTGGAGCTTGAACTCAGGGCCTAGGTGCTGCTGTCCTTGAGCCTCTCTGTGCTCAAGGCTAACTAGCACTCTACCACTTGAGCCACAGCACCACGTCTGGTTTTTGAGTGGTTAAATGGAGATAAGAGTCTCCTGGGGACTGGGAAGGTGGCTCAGTGGTAGAGCACTTGCCTTGCATGCATGAGGCCCTGGGTTCGATTCCTCAGCACCACATAAACAAAAAAGAAAAAAGCTGGAAGTGGCACTGTGGCTCAAGTGGTAGAGCGCTAGCCTTGAGCTGAAGAGCTGAGGGACAGCACCCAGGCCTAGAGTTCAGGCCCCATGACCAGATCCAAAAAAAAAAGTCTCCTGGGTACTTTCCTGCCCGGGCTGGCTTCAAACCGTGATCCTCAGATCCCAGCCTTCTGAGTAGCTAGGATTACAGGTGTGAGCCACCAGCACCCAACATGATTTTGAATTCTTGATACAAGCCTCTTTTACCCCTATGCCCAATTCCTTTAGTTTTCTACCCTTATAAAACATCTGATGGGCAAATGCTATAGCTTATTTAAGTTATAATTCAGATAAATAAGTATCAAAGTTGATTCATAGTACTTTTTGTATATGTGTGCTAGTACTACCACCTGAACTCAGGGCCTCATGCTTTTGCTGGTTTTTTGCTCATGGTTGACCATACCTCCAGTCTTGCATTATATTGGTTAATTGGAGATGAAGTTTCACAGACCTTTCTTCCTAGGCTGGCTTCAAACTATGACCCTCTATGTCTCAGCATCCTGAGTAGCTAGAATTGCAGGCTAGTATCCAGCTAATTTATTATTTATTTATTTATTTTTGGTCGGTCGTGGGGCTTGAACTCTGGGCTTGGGCGCTGTCCCTTAGCTCTTCAGCACAAGGCGAGTGCTCTACTGCTTAAGCCACAGCGCCACTTCCAGTTTTCTAGTGGTTTATTGGAGGTAAGAGTCTCACGGACTTTCCTGCCTGGGCTGGCTTTGAACTGTGATCCTCAGACCTCGGCCACCTGAGTAGCTAGGATTACAGGCGTGAGCCACCGGTGCCTGGCTATCCAGCTAATTTATAGTACTTTTAGTTCCAATGTGGAATACATGTCTTACTTTAAAAACATGTGAATCGGGTACCAGAGGTGTTGGCTCACCTCTGTAATCCTAGCTACTTCAGAGATAAAGATCATGGTTCAGTGTCAACTCAGGCAAAAAAGTAGTTCACAATGGCTGGATGCAGCAATGGCATATGTCATGCCCAGTGGTTCAGTTTAGCACAAGTGAGCACAGCCCAGGCCAGCTGGGATAAAATGAAACCCTACTTTGGAAATAATCAGTGAAAAAAGGTTGGAGACATGGCTCAAATGGTGGAGTGCTTGCCTAACAAGCTCAAGGCTCCGGTATCATTTGACTGTGAAGAGTAAGCTTTTATCCACATAAGGACAAGTGCTACTTGGCTTAAAGATTGTATTTATTTTCTAAAATGATCACCCTTTTAAAAACATGCTAAGATAAATATTATAAATAACAATGTTTTACATTGATTCTACTTTTCCAGGGTTGTTTAAAGATTTATTTAATTTTTAGGCATGAACAAAAGAGGAGATCCAAAATTCAGAAGGTTAAATACTTTATTAAAATATTTTACAACGATAAACAGGTTTCTTGCACTTCAGTATCTCCCCTACAACTTGATTTTAAAGTCATGTTTCAGCAGATTTTCAATATTCAATTCATATATTGGCCTGAAACAATTCGCTTGGAGGTATGACTTTGACATTTGTTGTATCTTATGCTTATGCCATATGTAATTTTTTTCTATTAGATATTGTTTGTTCTATCCCTGATGAGTCAGTTCTTTGTTAGTTATTAAAATTCAAAGACATTTATAATGTCTTTCTATTGAAATTCCTACTTTAAAATATGTGTATAGTGCCTGGCACCTGTGGTTCACACCTGTAATCCTAGCTATATAGGAAGCTGAGATCTGAGGATCTCAGTTGGAAGCCAGCCCAGGCAGGAAAGTCCATGAGATTCTTTTTGTTGGTGGTGGTGGTCGTGGGGCTTGAATTCTGGGCCTAGGCTCTGTCCCTCAGCTCTTCAGCTCAAGGTGAGTGCTCTACCACTTGAGCCACAGCACACTTCTGGTTTTCTGAGTGGTTTATTGGAGAGAAGAGTCTCACAGACTTTCCTCCGAGGGTGGCTTTTAAACCGTGATCCTCTGATCTCAGCCTCCTGAGTAGCTAGGATGAGCCAATGGCGCCTGATGTCTATGAGATTTTGATCTCCAATAAAGTACTCAGAAAAAGTTGGAAGTGATGCTGTGGTTCAAGTGGTAGAGTGCTACTCTTGAGCAAAAGGAGCTCAGGGACAGTGCCAAGGCCCTGAGTTCAAGCCCCAGGACCAGCCATATATATATATATATGCATATACTTTTCCACTATTGTTCCTAAAATGAATGGTAATAAACTAATTGAATCACTTAAAATTTTCAGTATGGGGCTGGGAAGTTGGCTTAGTGGTAGAGTGCTTGCCTTGCATGCCTGAGGCCCTGGGTTCGATTCCTCAGCACCACATAAGCAAAAAGAAAAAAGCCAGAAGTGGCGCTGTGGCTCAAGTGGTAGAGCACTAGCCTTGAGCTGAAGAGCTGAGGGACAGCACCCAGGCCCAGAGTTCAGGCCCCACGACTGGACCCCCCAAAAAAACCAAAAAACCAAAAATTTTCAGTATGCCTCACAAAGCAGGTAAATTTATATTTTGAGTCTTTTTATTTTCCTATCACTTAATACATGACCCTAACAAACTAGGAGTCAGGAAGAGAAAAATACTACAAGAGGTGACTTGCACCATTAACTGCTGTGAAAATTGCAAAAAGTCCATACGTGCTAGCCCAAAAAATTTTAACATAAACTTGAATTCTTTTCCTACCATTATCTATTGAATCTTCATTTCAGCCAAGCTGAACTGTTTGTCTTCTCCATACATCCTTGCAATTTCCTACTTCTGAGTAGTTGGACATTCTGGTTGCTCTGTTTATAGTGCACATTTTCACTCACGAAACTTCAAGATACTTCCTGGAAGCCACATAATATCATGGATAGCAGCTGTCAGTGGGTTTCAGCAGTTTCCTGGGAGGCCTCAGCAGGTGGAATTCTTCACCTTAGTATGTTTTCCACTTTAGGGTCTGGCCTCTAGTCTGTCGTACCAGACCCTGATCTGACATTCCACCAAGAATGCTATGTGCCTTAGGCAAATTCACAAGATGATGCATAAAATCAAAATGTCAATTCAACATTTGAATTTTCTTTTTTAGTCAACCAGTTTACTGGTTTGCAATAAGAAATTCTTTCACAGACCTAAAACCCTTACCGTGGATTTTGCATTAAGGATACCTTTGTCCTGGGGACTGATGTGTTGGCTTAAGTTTACTCCTATAGGTGAGAAGTGATCAGAAAAAAAAAATGGCTTCTGAATTTCTTTTTTCTTTGCTATCTTTTTGATTGACATTATAGATTATTATTGTTTCTTATCTTTAAAGCAGCAGTCTCCTTACTCTTGTTCCTTCTTTTTAGAGCTCTTATCACTGTTTACACAGCCACAACACAGTATAGGTCAACATAAGATTTTCCTGTTAAAAGAAAGAATTATTTATAGTTATGTCAGTGAGCTTGTATGAAATTGTAGATAGAAAACAGCATACAGAATTAGAAGACCTGAATTTAATGCCCAGTAGACCCCTATAGAGATGTCTACTCAGCACTTTTCCTACCTCTTTTTGAAATTTTCCACCTTTCCCATAGCTTGTTTAACTTGTCCGTGGGTTTCATGGTATTTCCTTTGTCCTAAACAATACAACCCGGATTTCAGTTACTTAAATAAAAACTAATATAGTTTTATATTCAGGGCTAGGGAAACTTGTTGCTAGTAAGGATCATTTGGATATTTATAACATCATTCATGAGCCATGCAAAATTACCTATACAGGAAGACCTGCTGTGTGCAGCCAATGACAAGCATCCATATCTGTTCGACCATGTTCTAAATAATTCCATGGCTTTATACTGCTCAACAGCTGTATGCTTCCCATTCCTCCAATTCTTCACTTATGACTTGAAAACAATTATATCTATTTCTTATAATTTTTATTAGGCTCAAATCTGACAAGTTAAAAGTGCTGGGTATGTTGTCACACACCTATAGATCCAGCCCCTGAGAAGCAGAGTCAGAAGGAACGTGAGTTCCAGGCCAGCCTGGGCTACATAGTGAGATTCTGTTTCAAAACACCCAAACAAAAAAGCACTTTAAAAGTGCTACATAATTGGGTTGGGAAGGTGGCTCAGTGGTAGAGCACTTGCCTTGCATGCATGAAGCCCTGGGTTCGATTCCTCAGCACCACATAAGCAAAAAAGAAAAAAAAGCCAGAAGTGGCACTGTGATTCAAGTGGTAGAGCGCTAGCCTTGAGCTGAAGAGCTGAGGGATAGTGCCTACGCCCAGAGTTCAGGCCTCACGACCAAACCCCCCCCCCAAAAAAAGAGCAGGGCTGGGGTGCCTTGTCTAAAAGTGCTACATAATAGTAAGTTATTTAAGGTACTGTATTATATATGTCCATATTCCCAAAATTGTATTTGTAAGCTTTGTTTTCAGTTCATTTTGTATGAAAACAACAAAAGGTTCTCCACTTCCAACGTCATATGATTATCTATTTTCCCCTTATCTGTATGGATGAAAGATAATAGAAAAATGCCTTTTGGGAGGTCTAGTGTTTCTTAAAATGAGTACATATGTTACAGGGGTTCTTAAATGTTTTATTTTATATTATCAGTGAACTATCAACTATTTCTTTTATATTTAGGTTTATGAAATAAGTAAGAGGACAAGCTTACTGGCCAAACTATACTTACCTTTACCTAACAGCACAGAGCTGAAAGACAAAACTGTTTTGGAATATGCAGAGTTTAGTTCTGATAAAGTGGTTGTTCCCGTGGATGGACAAGTAGGAAGCAGTGAGTTTCCCCAAAATGGTTTTTTTCTTACACCCTTAGAGAGAAAGTTAGGGAGAGTGCTAAGAGGTGAGTCAGCACAGAACTTCTCCATCCTAGAACAGAATGCAGGGGAAAACTACAATGTTCTGAAAGGTATACTTTTAAAACCAATTAACTGTTTTTAATGTCTTTTATAAACAGATGTGCCTTTTCTTCTTGAGGGAAATGAAACTGAAGAACTTTGTCTTTTGACATCAGGAAAACTTAGCTATTCCCTGTCATGGGCCTTAGATGAAAATGGCATCCCTCTGACACCGGTATCACAGTCATTAAGATCTGCATACTGTAGGTAATAAACTGTAATGCCATGTCTCAACAAGGCATTGCACAAAAGGGATGTAATGGGAAAAGTACCCATGGCAGGAGTAACATGTAAGTTTATATGGTGGTTGATTTTTTTAATTTAAAGCAATAAAGGTAGTAAGTAAACTTATATGTAAGAAAATGTGTCACTTCATTGCTTGGGATTGTATGGATAGTGAAGGGAATTTCCATAAGCCTTAAGTTGTAGGCAAAAGCCACGGCTTCCAAAGATTTTATTTCAGGAACTTATAAATATCCTAATTATCCTGAATACAGAATCATTTGTGCATGATCAGCTTGCCAAAAGGAAAGCACTAGAAATTTCATTCTAAGTCTCGGGAGTTTCACATGCCCTCTTTGTGCCACTTCCAGCATGCCATCTACAAAGTGAAAATCTCCAGTCCTTTGGTCCTGAGCCAAGAGACAGTGTTGCTCAGTTGATGTTTGATTGTGGACAGGGGTTGCCCTTGACAAGGACTTTGCTACAACTTACACCAGAACAACTACGGAATGTCTGAGGGAGTCATTGTAACAAAGCTGTGAGGCTTTTCTCTCTGAGGAAATAATAATGGACACTTAGGTTCAAGTTCAATTCCAACTTTTTTTAGGGATAAAATGGGTAAATTTTGAATCTATTCATTAACATGGGAGCTTTGCCTTAGGCTCTTTTTTCTAGATTGTACTAAGACCAATCCTAGGAGAAGAAAGAGTTTTTACATGATGGTATTAAGGGTGTTTAATAATAGCAGTCTCTAATGATGAAGTCATTAAAACAGTTTAACCGTGAAGTCAGAATGACAGTAAAAGAAATGAAGATGGCTCAAACTTTACTTCTAGTAATTGTGTCTACCATTCCAGGCATTGGCTTTATCAATAATAGCTTTAGAAGACTCATGATGGAAACTGTCAGAACTATAATTCTGAAGTCCCAATTTATTTATGGATGGAAAGTTTTTCAACTTCTTTATAGAAAGAATCTTAGAAATCTTCTAGTCCAAATTCTTTTGACTATACTAATTAAATTACCTATGAAGACACTAAATAACTAGGATAATTAATGGCTCTAAATAAATATATACACTTCAAGATTGAATGTTTTCTGCACTTAGTCTATGACCAAGATCACTGAGGAATAGTATAAATCTAGCCCATCTTTTGTAGCTCTAGTGTTTGAGATGGTTTCATATGAAAGATAGTCATCTGTTCCATACTGCCCACTTAATTACATTACTATCATATTTTAAATAGCAAAATGCAGGCTAAACTTAATTTTTATGTTGTGTACTATTTTAATTTAAAGTACATATTCATGGAAGTGGAAGTGGTGCTGTGGCTCAAGTGGCAAAGCGTTCATCTTGAGCTGAAGAGCTGAGGGACAGAGCCCAGGCCCAGAGTTCAAGCCCCACAACCAATAAATAAATAAATAAATAAAGTATATATTCATATTCAGTTGTAATATGTTATATCAAATGAAAGCAAAATATTTAATAATAAATTTCTATATTTAAAGTTTACAGAATGAATCTAATAATCACTTGAATATCTTAGCTCTTCCACAAATTGGAGATGGAAAATATGTTTTATATCTATAAATATATATTATCTTTAAGAGGTTTATTCTCTTTTAGGTAGAATAAATAAAAAGCTATGATAAAGTTAGAATGTATGAAGAACTCCACAGACATTGGACCTAAATATTCCATTTTGTCCTTAATACAGGGGATGAATATACTTTAAATACTTAGGATAGGTAGACTTTAGCCTGTATAATGCTCTGTAGCCTGTATAATGCTCTGTAACTTCTGTATTGTATGCAGATTTACAAAATAATTTCTTCATGATAGTGTGCCGAAGAATGTTGATGCAAGAGGTGTTCCTGGAGTTCCTTGGCTCATTAACGCACAGAAGCTTTTTGAATGGGCAAATGAAGTCAGAGTTGATCCAAATAATCCAGAATATTCTGATTTAATAGACCTTATTATGGTAAGTTGTAGGAAATATCAATGCTGTATATTTGCTCTATATTCTGTAAGCATAAGCCTTTCTCGCTTGTGTCCCCCCTTAGTTTGCTACATATTTTTCTAGGTACTAAGGGACTTGTAAATACAAATTTGAAGACAGATTCAGTTTATAGCATTATAAAGGCCATTAGAAATTCAGCAATTGAAATTATCCTCTACAGTCCTGACAGTGTGAACTCTGTCACTACTGTGTAAGCTCATTGTAAGTACATCAGCAGGCTAACTTGAACACTAACATCTGTTGTATATTCATTCTGTACCAACCATATTATTAGGTACTAGAGATGGCAAGAGGATTTATCAAAATAAGTTTTAGCTCCCTTAGACTGTATTATGTGCTCACTTCTATTTGTCCTGATAGCCACAGGACAAATAGTTCACAGAGTGAACTACTCTGTGTTCCCCAAACATGCTTTCTTCATACTTTCTTCAGGTTGTGCTGTGTGAAAGGGTGCCTCCAGTGGCTATTCTATTTAATATTTGCAGTTGAATGTGTACCCTTTGTCCTTTCCCTTCTCTTAACCTTTGCTTTAAATAAACTCTTACGATTCTAATCTTCTGTCTTTAGTGTGACTATTCAGTTATATGTCTTCTGCCTTTTCGTTAAGTTATTCATTTATGTTTTTGATCTTTCCTCATGGGACCATAGCTAATGAAGTTTTGTCTCTGATGGAATTTAGCACCATTTCTTAAACATAGCATCCCCTTGGATTTGCACTTGTTGAACAAAGCAACAGATTAGATTACTGCAGCTAAGTTTCCCTAGATCAGAGCTTTACAACTATGGCAGAACTGATAGCAGGTAAACAAAAGTATACATACTCCTTCAGCGTCTAGGACAAGTTGATAGGAACACTTCCATCTTTTAAGTCTCATACAATGCAATTGTAAGGTGGGATTCTATACATTTTTCAGGTCCTATAGATTTAGTTACCCCATTTCTACTTGCACTGTGTCTTATACTTCAGATAAGGAATAGTGTTTTGAAATAATTCTTGAATTTAGAATATTCAATATTTTTGATACTTTACATTTTTCATGTTTTACAGTATATGAAACACAAAGGACAGGATATATCACATTATTTCCGTCTTGAGAAATTGCAAGATGAATTTAACTTTGTTTCTGAAGAAGAAATGAAAAACTGTAAACGTTTCCAACTTTTACAGCTTAGAAATGCTGGTCAATTAGATACTTTCCTCCTGCAGCAAATTCCCCTATATGACAGAGAGATTCCAGAGTTAGTCTTCCAGGTATTTGGCTCCTGTTTGAATGAGTTTATTATATGATAAAGTTACTATTTTAGGGCTTCACCCTATCTTAATTTCTTTATTTTTAACAATTTATTTTTAATGATTTCCCTTCTTTGTAGGCATTAAGAATATACAAATCTCCCAAATCCCCCTCCAATGACTTTAATTTGGCTTTATAACTTAGTTTGTCCAAAATATAGAACCACTAGAATCCTTTAGGTATAGTCTAAATTTATATAACTATTGTGTTTTTGTTATAAAATGCATCATGTTTTAATAGCTTTTGGGGTGGGACACTGCCACTGTAAACGTGCTCAATTTCAGATCTTTAAAATGGAAGAGAGAAGGAAGGGAAGCAGGCAGACAGGGGCAGGCAGGCTGGCTGGCTAGTGTTGTTTGGTACAGACTGACACCAGCCTGGTGAGAGCCTGTTGTACAACCTCCATCTCCAGTGATTTCATCTTGGCTGCTTTAAAGTTGTTGGTGGAGAAGTATTTATGCTATAAATCAGGAAGGAAATCCTACAAATTGGAACTTCTCTTCCCGCTTCTAAACAACTTGAAAGTGGTAGAGTTGAGAAGTGGAGGGGATAGGAAGAGAAGAGAGGAGAAAATTCAGTTAAAAAAAAAAAAAGCATATCCTGTAAAACTAAGAAAAGTGAGGGCATGGGCGGTTGGGAAAGAATTGGTGAGAATGTTGAAAGCACTGTATATATAAACTGCTTTGTTGCCTGACAACTCCTTTGTACAACTACTTAAAGGTAATAAAATACGTTTTGTTTTGTTTTTGTCGGTCGTGGGGCTTGAACTCTGGGCCTGGTCTCTGTCCCTGAGCTCTTCAGCTCAAGGCTAGCGCTCTATCACTTGAGCCACAGTGCCACTTCCAGTTTTCTGGTGGTTTATTGGAGATAAGAGTCTCACAGACTTTCCTGCCCAGGCTGGCTTTTAACCATGATCCTCAGATCTCAGCCTCCTGAGTATCTAGGATTACAGGCATGAGCCACCAGCACCCAGCTAAAATATGTTTTTAAAAGAACCTGTTATTAAGCATTTACCAAGCAGGCCTTACAGTAGAGGAGTTATGAGAGACTTTTAGGAAAATACCAGAAATGTCCAATTATAGTAGACCTAGAACTGTAACTTTCTAAGAGATGGTTCAAGAAAATGGTATTTTCCCATCACTGAAGAAATCACTACTTAGTGAACTCAGTCTAATGTCCTCTGAGCTAATTAGAGGACGCAAAATCAGAATATGTTCATTCTATTTAAAATTCACATAGTAGGAGAGTATTCATGGTCTTAGTATTCATTGGTCAGAGTATTCGTTGTGGCTTAGAGGTTAGAGGGGAAATGCAAAGCAATGACTTTTTTTTTCTTCATTTTCTCAACTACAAGTTTTTTTTCCTCAACAAGTACTCTGTTTTTAAAGATGAATGGACCTCATCCTAGAAGCAAATAGAATACAGTCTCAATCGGAGAATCAGAAAGTTTTTTCTCTGTCAGTACCAAATGTTGCCATTACACATGAACTGAAATAACCATCAATGTTTTTATTGCAGTACATTATATCTGAAACCTTTGTTACCTTCAAGCAGAACTAACTTGGTTCTCTGTTTAGGAATATGAAAGTCAGGTAGAGAAGGATATGGCCATTTCTGATGGGAATTCTATTACTGCACAAAGGATTAATTCTGTCAAATTTCTGAACAAGGTAACAACATGGTTTTCTCAGTATGTTTGCATTTACTATTATGAAAAGCAATCTGTTGGACATATGGTGTATATTCTCCCCAGAGAATAAGATGGACAAATTCACCTACTTTAGTCACTGTGTGTGTTTTCTGTTCTCTTCAGTTTTTTCTTCACGGTTATTTTACTAGGTTGTCAGTGCTCATTATTAAACCATATCCCAACCTTTTCTGTTTAAATGTGAATGTTACCAAATTCCCAAAGTTCACTTTAGCCCCTTAATTATTGGCAAGCAATTTTTCTACACCATAGCTCTTTTTTTTTGTTTGTTTGTTTTTTTTGCTGGTCGTGGGGGTTGAACTCTGGGCCTGGGCACTGTCCCTCAGATCTTCAGTGCAAAGCTAGCACTCTACCATTTGAGCTACAACACCACTTCTGGTTTTCTAGTGGTTTATTGTAGATAAGAGTCTTAGCACTTTCCTGCCTGGACTGGCTTTGAACTGTGATCCTCAGATCTCAGCCTCCTGAGTACCTAGGATTACAAGCATGAGCCACTGCACCATACTTAAAAACAACAACAATTTTAAAAAACAGAGTTTGAGATGTGCTTTAATAATAATAATGAGTTTACTGTTTGGGAAAAAAAGAAATATTCTTGCTCATAAGAAAAAAGGACTCATAACCCTTTTATTCTTTTTTAACACATATGGAAGACCATGGAAGAGGTGAGAAAATTAGCAAAGGAGTTAAAAAATAAGGGCTAGTGTCACCAGAAAGTCAGTGCAGGTGTGTGCCTCAGTTCTTGGATCTGGCAAGAGAGGCAAAATGTATTGAAAGTGATAGAAAAGTTTGATTTATTGAAAGCAGAAGTTCATCCTGCCAGAGTGCAAGGATGGATGATGTGGAAGTGCTGAAGACCAGGGGTAACATTTTCTCCTGCCTTTTAAGCGGAATCAAGAAAAACAGGTGAGTCATTTGGTAACACATGTGCATTTCTATGTGCATGCTCCTTTTAGATATTGGGCACTGTGGAACCAGCTACTGGATGGATCCAAAAGGTCATTAGGGCCATTGTCCCTGTCTCCCACATTTGTGCCTGTGTACTTGGTGAGAAGTGTTTTTGCTGGTTAGTTGGCCCCAGGCATTTTTATCAGCACCATTTGATGTTTGGGGAAGAGGATTTTTCTTTCAAAGTCAGGGGCAGTTGGTAGAGCACTAGCCAATGAGCAAAAGCAGCAGGAACTGAGTTCAAGTGCCAGTCTCAGGTGTAATAGAAAAAAAATGAAAGTTGGGGAAAATATGTGGCATATTTAGGGATCAGTCATATATGTATCACAGAAAGGAGCTTTTTAAAGTTACATAGATTTTAACTTTTATTGCAGTAGTTTAAGCTACAAGTTTGGTAGGTTATGTGATAATTACTTTAATTAACATTAGGAACCCTAAAGATAAAGGTTCTTTTTTTTGGGGGGGGGTCCGGTTGTGGGGCCTGAACTCTGGGCCTGGGCGCTGTCCCTCAGCTCTTCAGCTCAAGGCTAGCACTCTACCACTTGAGCCACAGCGCCACGTCTGGCTTTTTTCTTTTTGCTTATGTGGTGCTGAGGAATTGAACCCAGGGCCTCTGGCATGCAAGGCAAGCGCTCTACCACTGAGGCACCTTCCCAGCCCCAAGATAAAGGTTCTTAAATCCTTTCTTTTGTTAGAATATTCTTCCAGTGTCTGCTATGTGATTTGGGGGTTTGTATGAATTCTTTGGAAAAGTCATGTGCCCTTAAACATAACACTACTGCGGTCAGTGGTAGCTAAGGAAAGCCAATGTTTTGGCAGTAAAGAAGAGAATCCTGGCGGTCTCAATGATTACTTTGCTAAAATGATGGCATCTAAGAGATTAGTTCATCTTGTCTATATGACAATGACTTAAAATACAAATGGTGACAATGAGCTCTAGCTTCCTGAAGTTTACATCTAGTGAAAGAATTTAGATAATAAATGACAAGATATTAGTATGCTCAGGTTGTGACCAAGTAGGGTGTGAGGATAGGAGTTCTGTGTGCATGTGGATGGGGCACGGAACTTTAAAGAAGGCAGCATTTTAATAATGAACTACTACTATTTAATAATGAACTACTACTATTTAGACCTGGAGAAGGTGATAGAGTTTTCTGGGGAAGAATTTTCAAGGCCAATGGAACCACATGTGAAAGCTCTGAGGTGAAGCATACCTGGCCTGTGGGAAGAACGTTAAGGAACCTAGTATGTGGAATGCCAAGGAAGAGAGGAAGAGAGTGAGCAGTCTTAGGGACAAAGTGGTTTGGTTCCCCTTCAATGGAAAAAATGTATTGCCTGTGTGGTGGGATAATTTTTAGGAAATCAATATGTTTATGCCATCCTACCACCCCATTTTATTATCCTTTTCAAGCAAGTAATTAGGCTCTAGGTTACATTGTCTCCAGAATGATTTGTGGTAAGACACAAAGCTGAAAATTGCTATCAAACATGCCAGTTCTTGGTTTCACATCTGAAAGTTTAGTATCATTATAAGGGAGTTTGGGGAGGGGAGTTGTTTTTGTTTTTGTTTTGTCGGTCGTGAGGCTTGAACTCTGGACCTGGGCGCTGTCCCTGAGTTCTTCAGCTCAAGGCTAGTGCTCTACCACTTGAGCCGCAGCACCACTTCCAGCTTTTTCTGTTTATGTGGTACAGAGGAATTGAACCCAGGGCCTCGTGCATGCTAGGCAAGCACTCTACCACCGAGCTATCTTCTCAGCCCTGATATAAGGGAGGTTTTATAGTCCTTGTAATAATCAAGATCTGACCCAGGCATGGTGCAGCATACCTGTAATGCTAGCATTAAAGAGGCTGAGGCAAGTGGATAGAGAGTTGAAGGCTATCTCAAGGAAAAAATAATAGGTCTGTATCAGGGGCTTAGGGAAAGGACATGTTCAATCATTAACCTTGTTACTAAGATGAAAAAATGAAAGTTTAACGTTTACAAAAGATTGTCTCAAGAGTAGAGAAGCATGACCAGATCTCTTTGAGTTTATAGGTAAAGATTCATGTCCAGCCAGGAGCAGGTAGCTCTCCCCTGTAATCCTAGCTACTCAGGAGGCTGAGATCTGAGGATCATGGTTCAAAGCCAGCTGTGGCAGGAAAGTCCATGAGACTCTTCTCTCCAATTATCCACTAGAGAACCAGAAGTGGCTCTGTGGCTCAACATGGTAGAGAGCTAGCCTTGAGCAAAAGTGCTCAGGGGTAACATCCAGGTCCTGAGTTCAAGCCCCAGGACCAACCAAAAAAAAAAAAGATTCATGTCCAGTACTAGATCAGCTGTGAGTTCACAAAATAATCAACTCCTCTGGTGAAGATCAATTCTGACCATGTTACTACAAGTTATATAGAAAAAATATTGAGCAAAAATTTAGAATGAGATGAATGGGATATAGAAGGGAGGAAATGGGAATAAATGAACTTGCTTTGGTATAACAGTGGAGTTAAGAATGATTATATTAATGCAAACAGAACTATGTCTAGACCCCACCCCAACCAGTCATTGCTTACAAACAAGATTAGAGTAAAACTAAGTAGTAAAAGAAAGCATTATAAAGTCTTCAAATATAAACAATGCATTTCTTTAACTTATAAAAATTTAGGTGAGAAGATTGCTAATGAAGAGAATCATCAAAGTTAGTAAATTTGACTTGTCAGATATCGTGGCTGATTATGAAGAAATTGTATCTGCAAGGTACTATTAAAATTATAACTATAAAATATAAAACCTTAATACCTTCAAAATTCTCTATGTTCTCTATTTTTATATTAAGTCACATATTAAATAATGCAATTTCAGAGCATAAACTGAGATACGATGACAAAATTTATTTGGTCACTTTAAAGTTGCATTGTAGAATACCTGCCTGGCATGTTTTTTTTTTTTTTGGGGGGGGTCCAATCGTGGGGCCTGAACTCTGGGCCTGGGCGCTGTCCCTCAGCAATTCAGCTCAAGGCTAGCGCTCTACTATTTGAGCCACAGCGCCACTTCCGGCTTTTTTCTTTTTGCTTATGTGGTGCTGAGGAATCAAACCCAGGGCCTCATGCATGCAAGGCAAGTACTCTACCACTGAGCCACCTTCCCAGCCCATGTTTTTAATTTTATAGTGCTTTAGGGAAATTTGATAGCTTCTCCTTTGTAATTGTTTTAGGAAAATAAAGAAAAATAGAAGAAACACCTTTGTCCCAAATTTGTTTTGCCCTAGGGTTTTCTTGTCATGAGACTCTTACTGGAAAAGACATTGTTAGTGGCACTGCAGTACACTTTTAGTCTTCCCATGCAAGCCTGGGAGTTGTCGATCATCATAGGGGCACTAAGATCCACAGGAAGCAGTTGCAGAGCCTTTGCTAAAGTTACACAATCCTTATGTAGATTATAACTGCTTTAACTGCTAAACCCTATTAAGTTTTATTTTCAGTCCTTGAAGAAAAACTGGTTGTGGCTGTAATTCCATGGGTTTGTGTTTTTAGCATTTGGCAGCATGAAGCAGTTTTGAGGGCTTAGTCATTTTGAGAGTATGATTACTGAAAAAAAAAATCTTCTGAAAGATCATGTTTCTTTGTATGTCCTTGGTCTGTTTGGGACTAATCACATTCTCCCTCAACATGAAGGAACATAGCATCTAATTCTTTTTAAGCTCAGGAAAAATTCCTTCCTTGTAATTTTGTTCCCCCCCACAATAGAGTAGATATGGTTCAGATAATAGCCTTATTTACATCAAGCATCATGCTAGTATCCTTTAAAACTATGTTATGTATATGACTTTGATCACATTTTATCCTGTAGCCAGTTCACAGATACAGTTTGTAAGTTTATTGAGCCACGAAGAAAGTTAAAGCCTCAGAGGAAAGAAAGAAAAAAAGTCACAGCACAGACTGTCTCTGATGGAGATATTAAGATTCTTATCAGAATACTGAGGGCTTATAATATTCCTGCCAGGAAAACAACAGCTCATAGGTAAAGCAATATATTGCTATTTTTAGAATTGCTAACAATCTACTTAACTGTGATAAATTTCATGCTGTATATTTGTAAAGCTTTGCACTTCATTAATATTTCAATTCACAGGTAAGGCAATATATTCCCATTTTTAGAGTTGCTAAAGAAGTATTTTAATTGGGATAAGTTTCATGTTATATATTTGTAAACTTTGTACTTCATTAGTGTTTCATATACATTAAATTAATGCAAGTTAAAATATTCATTTGTATAGTCAAACCTACTGCTATATATTAAGAGTTTCCATAGGCTGAGGATATTGCTCAGTGGTAGAGTGTTTGCCTAGTATCAAAGACACTGGGTTTGATCTTTAATACACACACACACACACACACACACAATTGTCAGAGAGATACATTGACTCAAGTCTATAATCTTACCTACTTGGGAGGTGAAGATAAGAGATTAAGGTTCAAGGCAAACCTGAGGATTAAAAATAAATTTGCAAAACACTGTCTTAACCAATAGCTGGGTACAGTGATGCATGCCTATCATCCCCTGCAACATAGGGAAGCGTGAGTAGGATTGCAGTCCAGGCTGGCTGACCCTATCTTGAAATTAAACAATTGAAAAGGGGGCTAGAGACATGGCACAAGTGATAGAGTGTCTGCCTGACAACCACAAAACCCTGAATTCAAGCCCCCAAACCAAAAGGTAGGCAGAAAAAAGAATTGTGAGGTTTGAGATTCCCAAAGAAGCATTAACCTGTTTTTTTGGGAGAGTTTTCCACAGGCTCACCGTCCCATGTTTTATCAAATAAACTTCTTTTGTCTCAATTCCCTATTGAGAATCACATTATTCCATACCGTTGTCCTCCTAGAAGCAGAATCCTGAAGAAAGTCGGGGAGCCACCAATTTTGTTTTATAGAATGTCCAATGAAAGTTGTGAAACAAATATGAAATGGCTCATAAAATTATAATTGCTAGCTGGGCACGGGTAGTGCATGTCTATAATCCTAGCTACTCAGGAGGGTGAGATCTGAGGATTCTGGTTCAAAGTCAACCCAGGCAGGAAAGTCTGTGAGACTCTGATCTCCAATAAACTACTCAGAAAAAGGCAGAGGTGGCGCTGTGGTTTAAGTGGTAGAGTGGTACTCTTGAGTTAAATACCTAGGACCTGCAAAACAAACAAACAAACAAAAAACATAATTGTTGTAGTTGCACCTTGTTTTACTTTTGATTTATATAGTTTATCTTATTTGATTTGTATAGTTTGTCTTATTTCTCTCCTTTTGCTGAGTATCAGTGAAAATTTTACAATAGACTAAATTGTGCTTCATGATATGGAAAATAAGACTATAAAATACAGGGCAACTAAATTATATATTTCTATAAGCACTAGGGAAAAAACATCCCTTCCTACCAAAATGAATACTAAAACTAAAGTATATATTTCTATATTACTTTTCCTGAAGAGCTTTGGATATGCCTACTTATTTGATATCATCCATGTCTCGTCCCAGACATAAAGAAATATTCAAATCACGTGCTTCAGATGAGATTTTATATGAGATAAGTATTTAACACTTACATAAAATATAATATTGGTTTTTGAATTACAGCTGGCTCCTAATCTGTTTCTCCCTGTCTATTTTTTTCCTCTTCCAGTTTGCTGCTCATAACATAGTGAAGATCTTTTTTAAACAATTCATTCCTGGGCTAGGAAAGTGGCTTAGAAGTAGACTACTTGTGCATGCATGAGGTCCTGGGTTCAATTCCTCAGCACCACATAAGCAGAAAAAAAAAACTGGAAGTGGTGCTGTGGCTCAAGTGGTAGAGCGCTAGCCTTGAGCTGAAGAGCTGAGGGACAGCGCCCAAGCCCAGAGTTCAGGCCCCACGACAGACCAAAAAAAAAAAAAAAATCAGCTCTAATCATTTTATTCTCTAGTCCCAGAGTCTGTAGAAGAAGGTGCTAGCTCCTTAAAATGGCCGCAAAATCTTTGATGTTGATGTTCTCTGTGTTATATACCAACCAGACTCAGGGCTTATTGCCCCACAGATATGTCATATTGCTACTTGTTCTACATGGCCTCCACTAGCTGTTTCCTCTACCCAAAATGGCTTCCACAAATCTCCACGCTATTGGCCATATAAACACCTATTTCAAAGCTCAAGCAGTTATTCTTTCTGTGATGCCCTTTTGGTCTTCATCCCAGAAACTTAATCATTTCCTCTCCTTAATAACTCTTATAGCTACAAGCCATTTCACTCATTCTTCACATTTCATTGTACTTATATATTTACTTTTCTCTGTAGACTTTAAAACCCTTAAGACAAAGTTCACTTTATCTTTATATCCTGGTAAAGGATAGGATCATTAAGGTTTTATTAAAACAATGATTAGCTGCATGCCCGTGGCTCAAACCTATCATTCTAGGTACTAAGGAGGCTGAGATCTGAGGACTGAGAATCAAAGCTAGCCTAGGCAGAAAAGTCCATGAGACACTCTTACCCCTATTTAACCATCAAAAAGTCAGAAGTAGAGGTGTGGCTCAAGGGATAAAGTGCCAGTCTTGAGAGAAAAAGCTAAATAATAGTGCGAATCTTTGCGTCCAAGCCTCAGTATTGGCATGCACGTGCACGCACACGCACGCGCACACACACACACACACACACACAACTAATGTGAAACTATAAAAATCAAGTATCCATTTTTTTGTTGGTGGTGGTGGTCGTCGTAGGGCTTGAACTCTGGGCCTGGGCACTGTCCCTCAGCTTTTCAGTTCAAGGCAAGCGCTCTGCCACTTGAGCCACAGCACCACTTCTGGTTTTCTGGGTGGTTTATTGGAGATAAGAGTCTCACAGACTTTCCTGCCAGAGCTGGCTTTGAACCACAACCCTCAGATCTCAGCCTCCTGAGTAGCTAGGATTACAAGTGTGAGCTACCGATGCCTAGCTCAAGTATCCATTTGATAAGTAATTTCTCTCTCTGGGCCTTTATTAACTATATAAAATATTGCAAAAATCTAGTCAATGTTTATTATGCATTTCAGGATGCAGTACATCCTTTCATTGAAGTTTCTTTTCAACACACTGTATACCAAACCACTACTGCAAGTGGATCTTATCCATGCTGGAATGAAGAAGTCAAAGTAGATTTTATGTAAGTTAGAGCTCATTTTTCTGCAGCTCATAAAAATAGAGCAATAACAAAATTATTTTCTCAATAACAGAAAACAGTAAGATAGGGGTTGGAGGCATAGCTCAGTACCTAAAGTGCTATCCAGCGAGTAAAAGCATCAGGTACTCAGTTTGAATTCCAACCTCAACCAAAAAAAAAAAAAGAAGAAGAAGAAGAAAACAATAAGATGAATAAACTTGTAAGTGATCTATTGAGAAAACTGTTCAGTGTTACATTCTTGTGACTACAGCAATGAAATAAGCCAAGAACACATTGGGAATACAAACAAATGGGATTAGAAGTTCAGCTACAGCAAATATTCTTTTTGTCACTTCTAATGTAAGACTCCTAGTTGTTCCTATGACATTTTAGTGAATAAAAAACCATATAGAGGGGACTGGGAAGGTGGCTCAGTGGTAGAGCGCTTGCCTTGCATGCATGAGGCCCTGGGTTTGATTCCTCAGCACCACATAAACAGGAAAAAAAAGCCGGAAGTGGTGCTGTGGCTCAAGTGGTAGAGCACTAGCCTTGAGCTGAAGAGCTGAGGGACAGCGCCCAGGTCCAGAGTTCAGACCCACAACTGGACCCAACAAACAAACAAACAAACATATAGACATGGGCTAAACAATATAAATATATAATATATAGTCATTAGTCCTGTAACCCCCTGCTTTGCAGGATGAATTGTGGCAAAATTAAAGAGAAGTTTCAATAGACTAAAACTCAAGGTAATGGCAAAGAAAGCCTGTGATTCCAGCACTTAGGAGTCAGAGGCAAAGGTTCACAATATCTAGTGAGAGACTGTCTCAAAAAATAGGGGCTGGGAAGGTAGCTCAGTTGGTAAAGTGCATGCCTTGCAAGCATGAAGCCCTGGGTTCGATTCCTCAGCACCACATAAACAGAAAAAGCCGGAAATGGCGCTGTGGCTCCAGTGGTAGAGCGCTAGCCTTGAGCTGAAGAGCTGAGGGACAGCGCCCAGATCCAGAGTTCAGGCCCCATGACCGGCAAAAAAATAAAAATTAAAAAAAAAGATAACATAGACTTGAGTGGATTAAGGTATATACTAGATTGACATGCTCAAAACTATCTTAAGGATTATATTTGCTCTTTCTCCTACTGGTGGTATTGTGAATACACATTGCCTCCTCTGCCTGCCTTAGGCTCTTATGGGAAAGTGAGCTTATTTTATCATTTGAAGACATGTCATCTTCAAATTAAAAGTATTCTCCAGAGTCAACCAGGACTATATCTTTTCAAAATAAAAACTTTTAAAATTCAAGTCCCTAGTTTTTTTTAATATACAATGCATTATCAGTATCTGTTGTTACCCTACAGAACAGTAGCATGCCATAATTTCTTGCTCTTATCTAACTGTAACTTAGTCTACATTGACCCACTTCTCCCCTTCCCCTTCTCCTCTTCCTCTGGTAACCACCATTCTGATCTCAACTTCTATGAAGTCAACTATTTTAGATCCCACATATGAGTAAAATCAAGTGGTACTTGTTTTTTTGTGTCTTGCTTATTTCATATTAGATAGAAGCATATTGTTGCATATTTGAATCTTCATCTTAAAAGAGAAAAGAGGTAAATTATAAAGCACATGCTAATAAAAAAGGAGCAGTCAGTCTTCAAAGGACATAGCTTTCTCTAAGTTTATACTTTTTAAAAGAAAATAGTACAAATAACCTCTCCTTTGCAAATAATTCTCTTATGAAATAAATGGCTTTTGAAAAAAATTAAGCACTTAAATGTGTTTTTATTATTTGCAGCTCACCAGGACATGATTATAGCCTCTCGGGCTTATCTAAAATAAAAGAGAACATACATATCAACATTTTTGATGAAATGATGATTGAAAAACATGAGGTAAAGTAGAATAAGCACAATAATCAATGTTGAAATAATTCTAAGAAGATAAAACAGTGAAATCTAGGAACATATTTATAAATTTGCTTTTAAATTCAGTATCTATATTCATTTTTTTCTAAGAAGGATTTGAGTCAACTTAGAATAAAACCAGACCCAAGTCTCTCTAAAAATAAGAGATTATAAACCATATATAAGAAGAGGAAGAATAAATCATATAAAAAAATTAGAAGTAGTTTTTTGCTTCATGATAGTAAAGACAGAAAGATAAAAATGAGCTATACATTTCTCATTATCAAAGAAGTCACTTCTAATAAACTGAATTAAAATGCTGTTATATTTTTCTGTAATTTTTACAGTCCCTGAATGTTTTCTCCATACAGTGGTGAAAGTCCTAACACAATGCCTACCACTAATGCCTAGCAAGCTTGGAGATAAATGTTCATGTAACTCCATTTTGAATTTGACACTAAGAATAGGAAGAAGCATGTCCATTGACCCTACTCTCTATGGTAGATAAACATTAAAGGTTTTCTTTTTGTTTGTTTGTTTGTTTTGGCGGGTCATGGGGCCTGAACTCTGGGCCTGGGCACTGTCCCTCAGCTCTTCAGCTCAAGGCTAGTGCTCTACCACTCGAGCCATAGCGCCATTTCTGGCTTTTTCTGCTTATGTGGTGCTGAGGAATTGAACCCAGGGCCTCATGCATGCAAGGCAAGCGCTCTACCTCTGAGCCACCTTCCCAGCCCATATTAAAGGTTTTCATATAAATGTTTACCAAATTATATGACAATGTTACTAGAATAAGGCCTAACTGCTCACTACTTGAAAACCAATATTAAGGAGATGAAAATTGGTAGAAAGGCTTAAGGAAGTGCTGAAGAAAGCAAAGGGGCCATCATACTCAGTTCCATCCTGGGGTACTGATGTGCAAAGAGCTTCTAGAAGGAGGGAAAGGAATATAATGGAACAATCAGCAGACAGACTATATGCTGGGTGGGATCTTTGTTGCCCAGGGAGTATGTCTGCTTTTCTCTGGAACATCCCAATAGATCTTGACCTACTGGGCTAGCTCCTATTGCTCCTTTTAAACAGGCATACTTATTTTTGCAAGTTAAAACTTAACAGATGTTTGTATGCTTTGTGTTAGTTGATGCACAGAACTCAAGAATATGAATAAACATTACAAAAATCATCAGAGGGGAAGCGGCACTGTGACTCAAAGTGGTAGATCACTAGCCTTGATCAAAAGAGCACAGACTCAGAGCCCAGATATGAGTTCAGGCCCCACAAAGGACAAAAAAAAATTAAAAAATAAAAAAATCAGATGTTCTGACTTCTATAAATCTAAAGAAATAATATTTAGCATCTTACCATTTATGATGCTTCAGAATCTAGAATTCTGGGGAAAGGGGAAGGGAGAATTAAACCTTACCAGTGGAGAGAGATGGAATGGCAAAAAAAAATTACAGAAGGGGAAGTAAAAATAACTCTGTCAAGGACAATTCCCCATAAAAGTGACCACTGTTAGAGCAATACCTGAAAGGATTATGGATTCGGGTCAAAGGAAATGAATGAAACCTGAACTTTGCCTCTTTTTTTCAGGAGAGAATACACTTAAATTGGAATTAAGGTTGTGGCTCAAGAGGTAGAGTGTTTGCCTAGCATGCATAAGGCCTTAGGTTCAATATCTAAAACTGGAAAAAAAATTAACGTTTGATAGGCTGAAGTAAATGAATTTGTCAAGATGGAAGAGAGGAGATGCAAAGGTTTATTAGGGTGCCATTAAAGGAGAAAATATGAGCAGTTAGACAAGGGAACATAGTACTGACACAAGACTAAATGTAGGCTTACACCTTGTGTGAGTTTTCCCTTTGTCATCTCCGTTCCTCTTTCTTACTGTAATCAATTATAAATTGATTACAATCCCCAAAGTAGCAATAAGTGAACCACAATATAGGGAGAGATGACTATCTAACTGTGCTACTTTGCAGATTTTTCGCCTGTCCATGCTGGTCTCTGAAACATAGAGGGATTGCTGTACTTTTTACTTCTCACAAATCTCTCTCCACCCTTTTTTTTTTCTTGTGCCAACCCTGGGATTTGAACTTGAAGCCTGAGCAGTCCTTGAGCTTTTGTGCTTAAGGCTAGTATTCTGTTCTTGAACCACAGCTAGGAATCCAGCTTTGTTTTGTTTTGTTGTTTTTTTGTAGTTAATTGGAGATAAACTTATAGACTTATCTACCTGGATTGGCTTTGAACCACAATCCCCAAATCTCAGCCTTCAGGAGTAGCTAGGATTACAGGTGTGAGCCAGTGTGCCTAGGGACATAGAGGCTATATTTAACACTGGGATAGAAGAGCTGGACTAAACTCCCATTGGATCTGGTATAGCAGATCTGAGAGACCTTCAAACTTGGAGACTAAGTTAACTGAAACTAACATAAACTTCTGCTAGTCATAAAAAGAACTGGAATGAATTCAGTACTAGGGTGATGGTTTCAAAACTTAACAGAAAGAACAACAACAACAAAAATGAGGGATGGGCCATGGGAGGGAAGAAGGGAGGGGAAGAAGAGAAACTGTTTTTCAAGATTTTAACTTATTAGCTTATAATTTTCAATAGTTTTGACCTGCTCTTAGTTAATTTCTTATCATTTCTGACTTTATCCAAGTGTAGCTTTCTAGTTTTGGTGGGGTTTTTTTCTGATTTAATTTGGAAGCATTAAGCCAAAACTGTAGACCAAGGAGTTCTGAAACAAAAGAGTTCATTATTGAACCGTTAAAGACGCTAGTCAGAAAGAACAAGTTCCTGAAGCTATCAGCAGCAAAGCTACATAGCAATTGGAGATATATATACTATACTTATAACCAAAAGAATTTCTTTTGTTTTTTTGTTTTGTTTTTGGGTCCGGTTGTGGGGCCTGAACTCTGGGCCTGGGCACTGTCCCTCAGCTCTTCAGCTCAAGGCTAGCGCTTTACCACTTGAGCCACAGCGCCACTTTCGGCTTTTTTCTTTTTGCTTATGTGGTGCTGAGGAATTGAACCCAGGGCCTCATGCATGCAAGGCAAGCGCTCTATCACTGAGCCACCTTCCCAGCCCCCAAAAGCATTTCTTTAATGAAAAGTTGGATTAGGAAAGCATAAATTGTTTATACTGAATCTGGATTAGGCATAGATAAGAAGGAAGAATTATACAAAAGGGAAATCTTAGAAAACAATGCCTAAGAAGAAGAAATTGTTGCTTCTGTATTGGTTGTAGTTGTAAACAGGATGTAAACAGCCACCCAGGGGGCCTTGAGCAGAGTGAAGGTCTTAATGTATGTTCAATAACAGTCAAACAGCCTTTTGTTTCTATACAGCCTTTGGACTAACTGTTGAGCTTCCATCAGATCTCCTTCCATCCTCCAGCCCCTGAAATTTAGGGCATCTCATAGTTTTTCTCTTTTTTGTGCTGGTCCTGGGACTTAGACCTGGGTCTGGGTGTTTTCCCTAAGCTTCTTTTGCTTAAGGCTAGCACTCTACCACTTAAGCCAGTGTCATTTCTAGCTTTTTCTGAGTAGTTTATTGGAGATGAGAGTCTCATGACCTTTCCTGTCCAGCTGGCTTCAAATTGTGGTCCTCAGATCTCAGCCTCCTGAGTAGCTAGAATTATAAGTGTAAGCCACCAACACCCAGCTGATTTTCCTATTTTTTAAAGAGCTATTAAATTGTTTTTACCCTTCACTCTGTTTTCTAATTCATTTATTTCTGCTTGCATTTTTACTTTCTTCTTTCCAGTATTCTTGGGACTGTGATTTCTGGTTAAATATGCTGAATACCTAGTTGTTGGATATCTTATCCTCTTAAAAGAAATAAACAACTGGGTGTTGTTGGCTCATGCCTATAATACTAGCTACTTCAGGAGGCTGAGATCGTGGTTCAAAGCCAGCCTGGACAGGAAAGTCTGTGAGACTCCAATAAACTGTAAGTGGCGCTATGGCTCAAGTGGTAGAGTGCTCGCCTTGAGCTAAAGAGCACAGGGACAGCACCCAAGCCCAGAGTTCAAGCCCCATGACTGACAAAAAAAAAAA
>NW_012267252.1:630064-637482 GCF_000151885.1 Dipodomys ordii
GTAAGAAATGTACGCATTATCCTGCCCATGCAATTGTAACTGCTCTGTACAGTTTGTTCACAAATAAAATAAAATTAAATTTAAAAAAAAAACAAAAAACAAAAAACATTCTCTAAGACTCTGAGCTTTGCTTTAAAATCATCTTATATTAAATTATTTATCTTTAATTATCTATATTTTTATTATTTTTCTTGTAATTTTATTATATATTCTTCTTAGATTTAAAGATTTTGAATATTAAAGCCAGGTGTGGTGATACATGCTTGTAATCTCAGCTATGAAGGAGGTAGGAGGCTCCAGGCAGATGCCAAATCTTACTTCAAAAAAACAAAAAACAGCCGGACACTGGTGGCTCACGCCTGTAATCCTAGCTACTCAGGAGGCTGAGATCTGAGGACCAAGGTTCAAAGTCAGCCTGGGCAGGAAAGTCTGTGAGACACTTTACCTCCAATTAATCACCAGAAAATGGAAGTAGTGTTGTGGCTCAAAGTGGTAGAGTGCTAACCTTGAGCAAAAGATCTCAGGGACGGCTTTAGACCCTGAGTTTAAGATCCACAACTGACAAAAAAAGAAAAAGAAAAAGACAGGCACCAGTGGCTCTTCCCTGCTATCTGTCATCCTAGCCACTCTAGAGACATTGCCCAAATTCCCTCCACTTCTGACCTTTGGTTGATGAAATATAAGCTGCTAAAAGTGAAGAGCAGAATAGGCTACTGCCAAATAGGAGATGTGGTAAGTGATGGTAAATGTTAGCCCTTGTGTGTCTTTTTCCTGCTGCCACTACATATATTTCCTCTAACCTAAAAATACCGTTAAGGGAGAATTAGTTAGCAATAATCAGTGCATGTTTAAAGTAATTTGACAAGTTTTTCTTAAATTAGCAACAATGCACTTTTACTTTTCCAAAGCTGTAATTTGACAAGTGTTGACATATGTATATACCCATGAAAGTATTGTCACATTGTAGTTAATGAATGTATCTATTACACTCAAAAGTTTTCTCCTGCCTAGTTGTCATATCTCTCCCTTCTCCTTTCTGCCTCCCATTCCATCTGTTCTCTGTCACTATTGTTTGTATAGTCTAGAAATTTATAAAAGTGCAGTCATTACTTTGTGTACATATGAATCAAAACATCACATTGTAACTTACAAAAATATATAGATATATGAGCCCAAAGCAGAAAAGAGGAATTCCCTGGCATTTGAGAGGCCTTGGTTTTGATACCCAGCACCAGTGGGTAGCGAGAATGATTTTTTTAAATACTTACCTGCGAATTCATGAAACTACTAGAAAATGTAGTTTCATAAATAACTTATTTTAATAGGATCACTGTCTGGAGAGCTGTAGCAATCACTCATACATGAAAAAGAATTGGCTTGGTTCCATCATGTTCCCTTTCTCTGCTCTTCTACAACAATCTGAGGTAATAGTTAATGGTTCTTTGCTAGTCTTAATAGGATTTGACTTCTGACTAATGAATTTTTGTTGTCTTGGATTCAGATTCTATGATTAGCAAGTTGAAGTGTTTGAATCTTTTGACTGTCTCTAGAACAAGAGAATACACAAATTTACTTATTGTACCATGATAGTGTTTACTGAGAGAGAATAGGAAAGCTAGCCTTAAATCTTAAAGCAACATCCTTGGTTATATATAACATCTTATCAAGATAAGACCAGATTTATGAAACCTTCAGATTACTGGTGTTGCTTTGTCCCAAGATTTCAGCTTATCAACACTGTTATCAATAGTAGTAATACTGATGATTAGAACTTGTCTCTGTGAGACCCTCAGAAGATTCTGCCATTGGATTATGTGGCAAGAATATGCCTGTATAACTGGCAAAATATGTTTTTATTGTCAAGGTGATATACAGAGGGGTTACAGTTACATAAGTAAGGTAATAAGTATATTCTTGTCAAACTTGTTACCCCCTGGCAAAATATTTTTTTAAAAAACAGCTTGATTCTATTTTAGGTTCTGTTACAAATTTACTGAGGGATCTTAGGTAAGGTACTTGAATCTTTGAGTTCATGCTGAGTAAGGAAGATTTGAAGAATCAGAAATGAATTTTTTTATCCCAATGGAATTTACAATCTATAGGGAAAAAACATAACACTTTAGAGCAATGTACTACTGCTGTTGAGGCCTTACATGGAGGTCCGTAACAGTAAGAGGGCTTTACTTTTCTTGGGCCACAGAGGGAATGGAAAGGTGGCAAGATTGCCTATTGATCATACTAAGGAACCGATCATCTAGGGCAAGTACATATTAGTGGGAGTCCAAGTACATGTGGGAACCTGTTCCTTCCTACAGAAAGGCTCAGCTGGGTTATAGTATATTTGACCGATGTTGCTTTTTCATCACGTATAATTTACTAAATTGATATATTCCTTCAGATTAGTGGAACGTTTCAAGTGGCCATTCCACCAGTTTTGCTTGGGTATACTTGGAGTAAGACGTATATACCTCCTAAAGAAGATTGCAGTGCGCAGAATTTAAAAGAAAGTACCTTCTTAAATATTTTTGCTACCATTGAACCTCAGATATATGTCACATATAATCTAACACTAAATAAGGTAGGTTTTATATTAAATTATTTTTAAACAACTCATCAAAGAAGTATAAATTACTTTAAAACTAACAGTTTCAAAGCTGGCAAAAATAAACAGATTTCCTTGACATTTCTCTGGGGGCACAATATAGAACAATGTCAAATACTTTAAATTTGATTCTAGTTTTCAGATCAGATGGATGTTTTGCACAGAGCAGAGATTTTTAAAAAGAACTGTAAGACAGCATTTCCCAACCGAAGAATCATAACTACTGTTTTTAATGATGAAGGGATACAGATCTTAGTAACAAGATATATCAAGGCATTAAATCCACCTCAACAACTTCTGGATATATTTCTTCATGACTCTAATGCAACACTTGTAAGTTACAAGTATTTGTAATAGTTTCATTGTGGTTAAAATATATCTGTAGGGAATCATAGCTACCTTTTGTTTATTTAGGATCAATCTAGTCAATTGGCTGTCCTCAGAATAATTATATTATTCTAAAACTTTAAAGTTCCCTTAGTTGTACTCTTTAAACTAAAATCAAAAGTCCTAATCTAGGCCTTTTATTATACTCTGATTTCCCATCATTGGTTTCTTCTTCCTTATGTGTACTAACACCTAATATCCCAAGAGACAACAATGATCTCAGATTTATTTCAGTGATTACCTTTATCTTTGAAAAAAAAATCCCAGCTCCTTTGCTGCTTGTTAAGGATTGTGATATATATTATATATGCTAATATATGTATATATACAATATAGCATATATTTAACCGGGTAGAAGGTCAAAATAGTACATAATAGTAGCTCTTATACATCAATTAAAATGCTAATGAGTTATCTGTGTTGACTTACTATCTACAATATCTATCCTCCTTTCTTATGTTTGAGTCCTTGTCTACAGCACTTGAGGAGGAAAATGTTCATATTACAATCTCTGTTGTTTGAGAACATAGGCTGTATCTCTATGTCCCTTTGCAGCAGCTTATAATGAAAAGAATTCTAGCTGGGCGCCAATGGCTCACGCCTGTCATCCTAGCTACTCAGGAGGCTGAGATCTGAGAATCGCGGTTCAAAGCCAGCCCAGGCAAGAAAATCCTGGAGACTCTTATCTCGAATTAACCACCAGAAAACCAGTAGTGGTGCTGTAGCTCAAGTGATAGATCACTCACCTTGAGCTTAAGAGCTGAGGGACAGCGTCCAAGCCCAGAGTTCAAGCCCCATGACCAACACACAAAAAAAAAAAAAAGAAAAAGAATTCTGAAAGATTTTAAACCTAAAAACAAATCAAATTTTTACAATTCTGCTACAATTTTCTACCTTTTAAAGCAATTATAAAGTACACATTTAAAGTTGATGTATTTTGGGAATGTTTGTTTTAATAATTTATAACACAATATACTGGTTAACATGAACTTTCTGGAGTCAGACCATCTGGGCCAGTCCCCAGAGACCACATTAGTGGTGAGTGACTCTGGTCAAATCTTAACTCTGTTCTTTCTGTAAAAGTAGAACAATAGTTGCTACTTTATAGCTTTTAGTACAAACTAAATGAGAAAATGCTTGTAAAACACTCTATTTTAATGTTGGACACTCAATAAATGTTAGTTAATATTATTCTAGGATCTCATTGCACGGTTTGTATCTCTGATTCCGTTTATGCCTGATACATCAGATGAAAATGATGGTTTGGATATATGGATGACCTCAGAGGTAATAAATTACATTTTATAGTTGAAACATATGTTACTTCTTATTTGTGAAGCACTATATATGCATTTATGTAGTACTTTATTTTGTGAAATGTAAAAATATTTGATAATTTTATATATTATTTTCAGCTCTTTTGGTATTGGTGGAAATAATTCATTAAAACAAAAATTATTTTCAATATTCCAAGTGATAACTCATGAATACTTTGATTCAGTGGGAGTTTCAGGAGCATAATATTATGGTATTCTCCAGAAGGCAGTATGACTTGTCACTGTGGAGCTGGCCAGAATCTGACACCTTAGCCAAAAACCATCACTTCCCAAAGTAGGCTTTCCCTACTTTCCCCTCATCTGAAGCAAAGAGCTCATACAGCAGTGCTTTTCCTTAGTACTGGGTTGCCAAATAAAACACAGTATACAGTACTTGGAACATACTTATTTGTCTGAAATTCAAGTTTAACTGGATATATATATATGTATATATTTATATATATAAATGAAATCTTATAACCTAGTTGTAGCACTTCTTCCATTCCACCTTAAATTATATTTAGTTGATTATATATAGACTCTATACTTACATCTTGTATACACATACTCTGTTGTGATATTTCCCTTGAAGGCAGATGAAAACTTGTTTCTTATTTATTTTATGTTTAAATCTATTCAGTAGCAAGTATTCAATAAATTTTCACCTGGAAAATACAAATAGGATGGGAGCCTAAGAGGGGGGACATTTTCATTTAGAACTGATAACACTGGCTTGTACTTATCTAGATTTTTTTTGAAATATTGAAGTTTGAACGCAAGGCTTTGCACTTGCTAGGCAAGAGCTCTACTACTTACCCACACATCCAGTCCAACTTGTCTAGAGTGTTTTGAGGGGCTGGATTTGAGCTAAAATGGATTTAAAGATCAGAGTTTACCTAATAATAAGTCACCTGCCCTGTCTTCTGCTAAGTGGGACAAATAGTTTTATTCCATAATCCAGAGATTCGAAGCTGGTAGAACTCAAGAAGGTATTATTTGGTCTAAACTCCCCTTCTGAGATTCTTTTTTTTGCGGGGGGGGGTCCGGTTGTGGGGCCTGAACTCTGGGTCTGGGCACTGTCCCTCAGCTCTTCAGCTCAAGGCTAGCACTCTACCACTTGAGCCACAGCGCCACTTTCGGCTTTTTTTTCTTTTTGCTTATATGGTGCTGAGGAATCGAACCCAGGGCCTCAGGCATGCAAGGCAAGCACTCTACCACTGAGCCACCTTCCAAGCCCCCCCTTCTGAGATTCTTTAAGCAGAATGAGTCCAAGGATATTATGATATTGAAGAACTTTGTAAGAAGCTGAGCTAAAAATAAAATAGTTCAGACATACTTGCCCCCAAACTACACACACACACACACACACACACACACACACACACACACACGAGCTAGCACTGCAGGTATGAATGAAGCACCATACTTGGTGCTTTTCTTTTCTTTTTTTTCCATACGGAGGTTTGAACTTACAGCCTCATTCCCTACCACTTGAGCTACTACCAACACCTCTCTGCCAGCACTGGAAATATTTTCAACAGAAGCCAGAAATCTAGCAGGGTTTTGTTGATGTTATTGCTGCTGTTGTTTAATGAAAACCAGTCTAGGAGCCAAACTACATACCTGTAAACTAGAACTAGGTGATAGGTCACAAAGGTTGCCACTTCTGCACCCTTCTCTCATGCTAAACAGCCTTACCAGGCACCTGGTATTTGATTATTTGCATGCAGATCATGAGTTCAGTTTATTCAATTGAAGCTTCAATTATTCTTCCTGATTAGACTCCAATTCAGATCTCCTCTTCTCTTGAATTGAGTGCTGTGTTGAGGACAGAAGGTAGTTCCCACTGCCCGAAGTGTCACTTTTCCAAAATGTTACGTGTTTTCATGTACCAGCCTGTATGCCCCTTCGTTTCCAGACACTTATTTCCTAAGCAACTGGATATAATTGTCTGCTTGCTATATCCTTATAAAGTATCCCATAATAAAGATGTCTTATATCCTAGCAAAGCCATAGTTTTCTGCTTTGTTGTCATCTTAACCACCTGATAAAAACAAGAGTGTTTGGAAGAGAGTATAAGGATACTGAACCCATTGGATGCTTGCATTACTCCATCTCCTTTTCCCCTTTTAAAATATTCTTCTTTTGTTTTGCACTAGCGTTGCATCAATTTGGCAATTGGAAATAGGGAAGAACACGCTATACTTCTCTGTAATTTCTTTCTATATTTTGGAAAGGAGGCATTGGTCCTCCTGGGAACCTCAGTTTTAGAAGTAAGTACTGGCATAATGTGAGCAAAACTAAACCAGATTTCAACTGTAAAAGCCTTAGGCCCCAAATTTCTGTTTTTTTCACAAAGCTCATTAGGGAAGTTCATGGTCAGACCATTAATAGTTAACGAATAGTGTTGATTCATCAAAAGTTATACAATACAAGGGAAAATTTTGGGCTTTGTTCTTTATAAAACAGCTCTTAAAGCACTGGTACTATTGTGGGATTATCAAGAATATCAAATTACCTAGCACGCATAAGATACAGCTGTCTTCTGCAAGTAAGCAATGCATGGTGGGAGAAGAGGGTGTAGCATTAGTGATGGTGTATAGTAGCTATGTTAGTTACAGTGAAGCTGTGGTGGCTGTTACCTTCCAGCATCACCACCACCATCACTTTGTTTCTAATATTCTAATTTAAGATCTTTAATCAACACTTCTCGTTTTCCATTTATTGGGCTTTAATCTTGTAAGAGTAAGTCAGAAACGCATGTTTTACCTAAATGAAAACCTTACAACTGAATAAATGTACTTCTGAATTCATACCTCTAATAAATAATGTCCTTTCTGTAATATTTCTAGCCCCGTCAGAAATATATTAACGATGTATCAACAATTCAACTTTCTGTATGGTTTTTGGTATAACCATTATATTCTGTTGGCATTTTATATTTATATTTCTACATTCCATTGGCATAGCTTATTATTTCTGTGTCAAGTGAGTTAATTTTTTTAAATGCCTATGGTTGCCGGGTCGCAGTGGCTCATGCCTGTAATCCTAGCTACTCAGGAGGATCATGGTTCAAAGCCAGCCCGGGCAGGAAAGTCTATGAAACTCTTTTT
>NW_012267252.1:637582-658360 GCF_000151885.1 Dipodomys ordii
GGTGCTGAGGAATCGAACCCAGGGCCTCAGGCATGCAAGGCAAGTACTCTACCACTGAGCCACCTTCCCAGCCCTGAAACTCTAATAGACCACCAGAAAACTGGAAGTGGCACTGTAGCTCAAGTGGCAGAGCACTCACCTTGAGCTCAAGAGCTGAGGGACAGCGCTCAGGTCAAGTTCAAGCCCCATGACCGACAAAAAAAAAAAAAAAAGCCTATGGTTAACTCCAGATAAAATGCCCTGTAAATATTTGCCATATTTGTAAGTGTCACTCAGGTGTAGTATATATTTCAGCAAATATATGGCATTTGTAATGATTCCATTAGAGACGGACATACAGCTACACAAGACTCAGCTGTATAGTTGAGGTGAAGCTTCCTCTTTACTAGACAGAAGACAAACACAGTAATAAAGAGTAAGAACTTCAAAGCTAAGAAGGCCAAAGCTACAAAGTAATGTTTGAGGCACAGTTAATAGGCTTAAAACACATCAGGTGCCACCTTCTGGCCCTATGATCTCAGCTGTGTTTGCTCCTCTAAGCCCCAGTTATGGCCTCACAGAATGGAATCATGCTACTATCTGTTGTCCTAGACAAGGCCTTTAACCTTTGATCTGAAAAGTAAGTATAGTAATCATTCCAGCTTTACATAATTGAAATCAAACTTAAGTGAGAAAATCAGTGTGAATTCTTAGCACAGGACCTGTGAAATATACCCAATAAATGTTTAATATTCTTATTGCTTTCTTTGCTACAAAAGTTTTGCACTACAAAAGTAGGTGTTGAACAAGATAATAGTGACATAATTGCTTTATATTCTTCCAGTGGCTTCCTATATACTTTTCTATATACTTTTCTCTAATCCCAAATCTGATTCTTGAATTTAACTTAATGGCTTTTTAGGTACTTTAAAGTTTCTAACAGAGCCTTAAGCCAGTTTCTACTCCTAGTCCTAATGTATATTAAATCCAAACTGGTGCTATTGTACATAGCGCTTTCGTGTGAATTTGACAAAATGCTTCTACCTCTGAATACTTTAGTACTGTCTGTTGGGAAGTTTTTGTAACAGACTTACTTTGCTAGAATAACAAAATTGCAATCAGAGCACACGTTGCAAGACGCACAGTGTGGCACTGGCTCATAAGATATCTCATCTGAATCCCTGCTAACCTGGCCCACATGATTTCCAGACCTTGGAGTTGTATTTTCGTTCTTGCTTTCCTTTTCAAAAAAAAGTAAGTCTTAAAAAACTTTAAAAAGTATAATCATTACATTATAGTTCCTATATAATGAAGTTAAACATCAAAAATGACCTTAAACCTTTTTCTTTATACAGGGACATGTGGCTTATGTATTAACTCAAGAAATTGATGAGTATTTGCTTTGGAATCCATCAACTGGGCAATGTCATAAGCAGCTTGATCCATTTTGTACCTTACAGAGTGTGGATTGCTTGTTCAATGATAAGAATGTAAATATATGAAAGACAATCTTATTTTGAAACACCCCCTCAAGTCCCCCAGGTGACACATCAGAATCACCTGAGAACTTTAGAGGCCTGTGCCTCTATTCAATATGTCCCTGGCACACAAGGATTAAGCATTCTGATTCTTGAATTTCTTCCAGGAGAGTCCATAGAACCTCTAAGGTTGAGAATCAATAAGACAGACCTAAGATCACAAAACTCTGTAATCTCTCCATCTTCTGCCTCAAACTCTGTTTTTGCCATTCCATTGGGCAGTAAGACTGTAATTTTGCTCCATCCTTACCAGACATGAACCTTGTGTTGGACCTACACTGACTTTATATTAATGTTTTAATAGGTTTGGTTTAATATTCAACATAATAATACACCAATGGCTGTACATTTTGACTATTCAAAAGAAATTTTCTGGAGACAGTTGCTTCCAAAAAACTTTCAAGGAACAAAAGCACAGAGTGTACAGGTAAAATGTCATTTTTCAAGTGTGTCTGTATAGAGCTACCATTCTGTCTAATATTTATTGCTTATAACAGCTTCTGTTATGGTTTATAGTTGATAATTTATCAAATTATTTAGTAGTGGTCATAAAAAATAGTTTTCTCTGCCACCCAGCCTGTGTTAGGTTACTTTAGCTCCTTCCACAGAAGAGTTGGGGGGAAAATGTGTTATCTAAACTGTGAATTTAGACTTTAAAATAGAATTTAAAATTTTTTCTACATAAAACAGCACAAAGATCTGGATACTAGTAGCTTACGCCTGTAATCCTAGCTACTCAGGAGGCTGAGATCTGAGGATCATGGTTAAAAGCCAGCCCAGGCAGGAAAATCCGTGAGACTCTTATCTCCAGTAAACCACTAGAAAACTGGAAGTGGTACTGTGGCTCAAGCAGTAGAGTGCTCACTTTGATTTGAAGAGCACAGGGACAGAGTTCAAATCCCACAACCGACAAAAAAAAAAATACTTAAAGAACTTCAATGGAAGCTGTTGGCAAATAGGGGGATAGAGGGGAAGGAAAGAGAAATAAACTGTTAGGGGAAGTTTATTAGCAGGAAGAGCAGGCTAAGTAGGCAGATGAAAGAGGTTGAATACAATGGAAATAGACTATTTGTACCTATAAAAATAGAACAAAGAAACCTTGAGAAGAGAGGAAGAGGGAAAGTAATAGAGGGAGTGAGGTTGATTGGAATACATTATAAACATGTGGAAAGATGACAATGAAATTCTCCTCCCCTATAACCAATGTAAGCTTATTAAAATTTTCATCATAAAGCATAGCATATAATACTAGCAATAATTAACTCTGACCTTGTTCTACATTTATGGTGATGATGAAGTATAAAAATTGAGTGGTAGAGTACTTGCTTAGCATGCATGAAGTCCTGGATTTGATTCCTTAGAACCACATACACAGAAAAAGCTGGAAGTGGTGCTGTGGCTCAGGTGGTAGAGTGCCAGCCTTGAACAAGAAGAAGCTAAGGGACAGTGCCCAGGTCCTAAGTTCAAGCCCCAGGACTGGCAAAATAATTTTTTTAATGACAAAGAGAAATACTTATCTGGCCACCAAACCAGGGTAGTTTTCTCATTGAATAGAAACACGACAGACATAGCAGTGAGTGAGACTGAAGTGAGAACGACAGCAAGGTCTGCGGATGCTTCAGAAAGTCCAGGAGCCAGAGCATGCATCCCTTTCTGAAGCCAGGGACTATAATGGGGCTTCTATCCCCTACTTTTGAAAGAAGATAGGAAGGAGCGCCCTTGGACACTCATTGCTTTCTTGGGACTTAGGAGACAGGACGTTAGGAGCTGACCTAATGCCTAAATGGCCAGGAGATCTGTGCCACTTTGGGAATTACTCACAATACCATGTCTATGGCTGCTTCTGGATTAAAAGCCATAATGTGGTAGAGTGCAGGCAACTGCGAAGTCCACATATTTGAAGCTAAAAGCCCAGGGTGGAAAAGAAGAAGTGGGGAAAGAGAGAAATAAATAGAAAATCAGACAAAGAACAATTCATAGAAGCAAAAACTCAAATGTTTAGCCTCACAATGATGGAAATATAATTGAAAACAATGAAACACCATTTCACACTCATAGAATTGGCAAAAAGGTGTCTTCCTACCCAAATTGTCAGAGGCAGAGGAAGGATGGGAGTGTAAATTACTAAACATTGTAGAAAGTGATATATGGAAAAGTTGGAGATGCTCAACCTTCAATAAACTAATTCAAGTGCCTAGGCGTATTCCCAGAGTAACATGAGCAAGAAGACAAGTATAACCATGTTCATTGTAGAACTGCTTGAAATTGCAAGAGATTGGAAACAATACATTCATGGAAAAATTGGTTTGTAAGTTGTGAAGTACCCATAAAACAAATTTTTCTATAGCAGTATAAACACATGTTTTCAATGTATGTAGTAGTTCTTGACATAAATTCTTCTGAGGATAGCATCCACACATCAGTAAGTTTTCAAGCTCCTTGTATGATTTCAGTGTGTAGTCAGTCAATGTTGAAAACTACGGAACTAGAGCCATGCATACCAATAAGAATGAATATACAAAAAGTAATGTTAAATAAAATAAATATGTGAAATTATACATGTAAAACATAACCATTTATATGAAGTTTGAAACTCTGTGTGCCTCTTTGTGTGTGTGTGCACATGCAGGCTTGCGCACGCACTTATAATGGCATTGATGGGAATGGTAAATACCAAATTCAGATTAGGAGTTACCTTTGGAAAGAGAAAAAAAAGAGAATGAAATCAGAAAGCGGTTAAAGCTGTCTATAGTGTCTCACCTCTTTTCTAAAAATTTTCTAAAAATTCTCAGCTACTCAGAAGTAACAGATTGGAAGGATTATGATTCAAGGTCAGCTTTAACTACCTTCAACAAGGTAGTAAGACTCCACTCAGCTAACAAGCTGAGAGTGACAGTATACATCTGTAATTTTAGTTACGTAGTAAGTAAGGAAAATCACAATCTTAAGGCTGGCCCTGGACAAGTACATGAGATCCTATCTGAAAACAAACAAACAAAAGCTGAGGCATGACTCAAGTGGTTGAGTAAACTGAGGCCCTAAGTTCAAACCCCAGTACCACTAAAAATAAATATAGAGGGCTGGGAAGATGGCTCAGTGGTTGAGCGCTTGCCTTGCATGCCTGAGGCCCTGGGTTCGGTTCCTCAGCACCACATAAGCAAAAAGAAAAAAGCCGGAAGTGGCGCTGTAGCTCAAGTGGTAGAGTGCTAACCTTGAGCTGAAGAGCTGAGGGACAGCGCCCAAGCCCAGAGTTCAGGCCCCACTACCGGACCCCAAAAATATATATATATATATAGAACGCAGTGTTTAGATATAATAGGTGATGTCCATTACATTATTCTCTATGTTTGTCTGTAACTTGAAGGCACTTCACAATATCAAAAAGAATTCATAGTAGTTATAGAAGGAATCTTAAAAAGTACCAAAGTAGATACAGCAGAGTTTGTTTCCACTTCAATGGTTTTTTTTTCTACTAAGAAATAACTACTATTCAATTTCTTGTCCATACTCCTAAACATTATCAATGAAGAGCAAGCATTTATATATTTTTATATTTCCTGTTTGAAACATTTTAAACAAAAGGAAACATGCTTATCTCTCCTGAGCAAACAGCATTTACAGCCCTTAGCTCATGCTTTGCTTTTCTCATCCCACATCTGTGGTTGAAACATTGCTGCCTCCTCAGAAGAGAACAATTTAAAGATGAAGTTTGTGTTTGCTTAGTGCACAGTTATTCTTATTCATTCAGGGTAAACTTATTGATCTCACTCTGTGAGCCAGTGCTTTTTTTTTAGGTGTTTTTGGAACTTAGGTTCCAAAGGAGGAAACAGAAAAAAATCAGTGATTGCAATGAGAGTGCTATTACTGAAGAAAGGAATGAGCTTTAGGAACACACTGCAGGAGGACCTAAGGGAGGGAGTGGCAGGGGCTTCTAGGAAAGTAGCCCCTCATTGAGTGGGGAACTCATACAGATAAAAAGAAAGAGAGTGAAAGGGAAGAGAATGGCCCAAGCAGAAACTGGAAACAGAAGATTGGAGGATCTGCAGTGGCAAGATGTCTAAGTTGCTGATAGAACAGGTTGACCGCACCCAGGGAGTGAGCAAGGATGAACAGTGTCCTGGGAAGGGTTTGGAACTTCCAGTTACAGGTTAGTCTCACACCAACATCATTAAGGGCTACCACAATCAAATTTGGATTGTGTGTGTGTGTGCGTGTGTGTGTGTGTGTGTGCGTGCGTGTGCATGTGTGCATGTGTGTGAACCAATACTGGGACCTGAATTTAGGGTCTAGGTCCTGTCCTTATTGGTTCAGGGACAATGCTCTACCACTTAAGCCACAGCTCCACTTCCAGCTTTTTTTTTTTTGTCGGTCCGCCATGGGGCTTGAACTCTGGGCTTGGGCACTGTCCCTCAGTTCTTCAGCTCAAGGCAAGCCCTCTACCACTTGAGCCACAGAGCCACTTCCAGTTTCTAGTGGTTTATTGGAGATAAGAGTCTCACAGACTTTCTTGCCTAGGCTGGCTTTGAACCATGATCCTCAGATCTCAGCCTCCTGAGTATATAGGATTACAGGCGTGAGCCACCGATGACCAGCTTACTACTTCCAGCTTTTTTTGTGGTTAATTGGAGATAAGAATCTCACAAACTCTCCTGATTTTATTTTAAAAGCCTCTCTGACTGAGGGTAGAAACTAACCCTCTGCCAAGTTGCATCTATAAGTAGGAAATGTATTGCTGTGTGTGATTTGTATCTCTGTTGGTTTCTTTCCTGTGGGTAATGGCTCTAGATCTCTTGCCCTGACACAGTCATGGCAGAATAAACCACTATCTAGAGTGAACAGTGTTGTACAAGATTGAGAATGGAAGTCTCAGTGTGCTTTCTGAGCATGCAGCCATCCAGGCTGGGGCTAATAGGAAACCCTCTTAAAAATTTGAGGGACATGTTCTCCTGGGAAGACTTTTTTTTTCCAGAAAAGTAAGACAAACATTCCATAAACAGTAAGTTTATGTTGATTTAGTAAAGTCAACATACCCAGGACTCATTTTCAAGCCTGAAGGTGCTAGGTAGTCCCTTGTAGGGATAGAGGATAGACAATACTCAATGAAACCAATCCGAGAACTCAGTCTACCCATTCTGTCTGGGAGAAGTGCTGGCTCCTGGAGTTTATACTTCTCTTGTCTCCTGTTATGCTCTGCCACATTCTGAAGTGCAGAAACACCAACACCCTGGGCCTAAAGCTGTTCTCTAATCTAGTGAATTTGCCAACAGTAACAGAATCACCCTGGGGGACTTGTTTAGAAGGTGGGAGCAGGAGGATCATGGTTCAAGTCCAACCTGTGCAAAAAGTTAGGGAGACCCCATCTCAGCAAGCAAGCTAGATATGATGGTTACACCTGTCATCCCAGTTTGGTGGAGGCATAGATAAGAGGAATAAAATCTGAGTCTGGCCCAGGGCAAAAACACTAAACTCTTCTTTTTGGATAAAAAATCAAAAATGAAAAAGGGTTGTAGTGTGACTCAGCTGTTAGATCTCCTGCCTGACAATCAAGAGGCCTTGAGTTTAAACCCCAGGAGAGAGAGAATGAGAGAAGGTGTATGTGGGGGATGGGGGAAGGGGGGAAGGGAGAAGAGATCACACGAGCAGTGATCTCCATTTTACCTGAGAGTTTGCGTGTGTGCCTTGAGAGAATGGCCTGGGTCCCTCAATCCTAGACCTCAAGAGTGACTGTGAGCTAAAAATGGCATCTCTAGAATCTTTCCTAACTTTCAGATGTCTTCATTTTAGCCCGAGGAACTAATTTACTCTGATACTAACAAAAACATGGTAGAAGATCTAAGGAACAGGTAAAGTATTCTTTTTGTGAATCTCTTGTTCAGTCACCTTTCAGTCTTGTAACTCAGGCTTCCAAAATACCCATTAGGTTCAGCAGTATAAGTATGGAAAGGAAGATTGCAATGATTAGCTCAATTGAACCATCTGTCTCTTTGTACAAACATTGAAAAGGACCCCCCTTTACCATCCAAGGGCACCCCCCTGAAAGGACACTCTAAAGTTACCTCTGGGTAGGTCATTGGGAAAATAGAGGAGAACAGAAAAGAAATAGTCCAGACTCAATCCTCAACAGGAGAGGACTGTTTATTGAGCAACAGTGATTTGGACATTGAGGAACATGGATTTGGAGGTTGTGCAAGGGACTGGATTTTGGAGTGTGCTTATATAGGGCTTAACAAGGAAACAGAGAATAAAAAATGGGCTATGATCACCTTGGGATCTAGGGTGATGTCTTTGGCCAGGCCCATACTGGAAGCTAAGTTGTGGGGGTTATTGTCTCCTGGGGGTCAAGGTCAGAATGACCTGCCTGATGACAAGCACCTGAGCACACACCTGTGCTTTGCTTGACACAAGGGAATAAGGCAGGACTCAATCCTTCATAGGTAGTGATTGGAAATTCTCAAGATAGATGCCTGTTGAGCCTTGTGATCATGGCAATATAGTAGCTAAAATTTCCTGAAAGTATGTGCCACAGAGGCATGGTTAAAAACCTCCCACCCAGGTGGGTGCCAGCAATATTGTCACTTCTGGGGGTGTCCCATGTCCCCAAATCCATACACTCAGTGCCTTAATCTCAAGCTCAAATGGTCACAGACTTTGTAGTAGGCCTCCTTCCACTCCCAAAGAGAATCTTCTGGGTCTGACTGCCTGTGGCAACTCATGTTTACACAGATGGCCAGCATGTCCCCTCCCCCACAGCCCCACTCCTTATTTTCCAAGTCTTCACCAAAAGAGAGAGAGAGAGAGAAAGAGAGAGAGAGAAAAATAAATGCAGTAGGAAAATTGTCACCAATTTCTGGTTTTCATCAGAATTGCTTCTAGAACTATTTAAAAATACCATTCCATACTGGGTGCTTATGGCTCATGAAATTAATCCTAGCTACACAGGAGACTGAGACCTGGAGGATAGCAGCACAAAGCCAATCTAGCCAGAAAAGTCTGCTAGAATCCATCTCCAACTAACCAGCAAAAATGCCACATGAGATGTGGCTCAAGTGATACGTGTTAGTCATGAGCAACCCCCCCCCACAAAAGTGCAAAGTCCTGAATTCAAGTCCTAGTACCAGCACATACTCATACATGCACATGCACACACAAGAGACAGACAGACAGACAAGACACTTGGGGGGCGGGGGGAGGTAGAGAAGGGGGTGCCAGATAAAAGCTTAAAATCATGCAGAAATCTTCAAGGCATGCATGACCTGGCGCCTTATTACTTCTCTGACTTTATTTCATTTCTTCTATTTTTCTCCTAATTACTCAAGAGGTAGAGTTTAGGAGGATCCTAATTTGAAGCGAGCCCAGACAAAAAAAAAAGTTCATGAGACCCTCATCTCAATTAATAAAAAAATGGGTGGGTGTGGTGGTGCATGTCTATGATCTGAACTATATGGGAAGTGTGAATAGGAGTATCATGTTCTAACCAGCCTGGACATAAAAGTAAAATCTTATTTGAAAAGTTAAGGAAAGTAAAAGGCCTGGGAATATAGGCCAAGGTGTCAATCATCTGCCTAGCCCTGAATTTAAACCCTAGTAAGTCAAATAAGTATACCCAGCTGGTATCTGCTTACACGCAGGAAGGCAGAAAGGGATGTGCTTTAGAGACTCGGGGAAGCCTTGTCTTCTTGAGCCTGCATCTCCCTGACTTGATTAATGTGAATGGTGGCAGACAACTGTTACTACAGTGTGTTATTTCCTCCTAAGTCTAAGAAGCATTGTTACACTTGAAGTGACAAAACATCACATTTACTAAGTGAGTTGCAATTTGTCACAACATCTTTGCATTCTCACCTTAGGATTGAAAGAACTCTAAAATGCAAAATGATGGAATGGCGTCCTAAATACCCAACACGTTGGAACCGACAATGTATTTCTATTTTGCGCCAAATCCTTCCAAAGTTGGAACTTGGCACAGGAAGTTTTGTTGCATCTGAAAAAGAGAGTGAATTTGAAAGATTGCTGCAATTTTATTGGGTTTGTATTTGATTAATATATTTTTTTAAAATATGAGACCAGCACTCAAGCCCAGTAGCTGACATTTGCTTTCGCTCACTGGCTGCCATTCTATGATCTGAGCCACGCCGCCAACCACATGATTGATATATTAATAACATTTGTTTTTATCAGTGTTGTAAATTGGTAACTGAGAGCAATCTAAAACATCTCTGAAATCTTTTTCTCTTGATTCTGGAGGATAGATTCTTTAGCATTAATCTTCATTTACTTATAGGTCAAATACTTGCACGTGTAGCAAGCAGCTATCTATGATCAGGACCACATTACATGACATTTTCTTGGAACCAATTGTATGTTCTATGATGTATGAGCTACAGACTTTGGAAAGAGATGGAGATGCCTAGAAGGAAACCAACCTGCAATGGAAAAAAATGAAAAATGGTCTCTAGAAATAGATTGGATTCTCTGTTCTTGGTTCTGGGCAAGAAGTGCCCAGGCAGGATCCAAAACTTCCATATGCTAATAACTCTCAATTTGTACATTTGACACCACTCTCTTATCTCCCCTCTGATAGTCAACAGCCCAGTGACATCTTGGATAATAAAAAGCATCTCAAATTCAGCAAGGCCATAAACAAATATGGTGGGCAGTTGATATTTTGTTAGGTTCTTCCTTTTTTTCTCCTATCACACCCCAAATACCAAGCATCATTTTTAACTCTCATTCCCTAGTAACTGTGCCAGTGCAGTTTTAAAAACGAAGTCAGCTTTCCAAGAGTGAGACTCCTCTCCACTGTCCAGTAGGATAGCCGTCTCCTAGCGGAGCTCTCTGAGAAGAGGAGATTAGGGTTCTGTTGGGAGTTCAGTGCTTTCATTACCATGGAAGAATCTGAAGACACCATTTATTTATTTTTGGGGGGAGGGAGAGGGGCCGGTCGTGGGGCCTGAACTCTGGGTCTGGGCGCTGTCCCTCAGCTCTTCAGCTCAAGGCTAGCGTTCTACCACTTGAGCCACAGCTCCACTTCTGGCTTTTTTCTTTTTGCTTATGTGGTGCTGAGGAATCGAACCCAGGGCCTCATGCATGCAAGGCAAGCGCTCTACCACTGAGCCACCTTCCCAGCCCTGAAGACACCATTTATAAATAAAGAAGAAGTTGCTTTTTTATTTTGGTTTTGTTTGTTAATAGAATCTTGGGGTAGACAGATAAGAAAAACAAATATAAGTCAAGGTGTTGAATATGGAGGTCCTATGTAAAGTTATCTGACTATTAATACATAATTGACAATAATAAACCTAGACTGAGTCCTGTAGCCTGTGTTCAAATCCTGCTTTAACTAATCAATAGCTTTGACCTGGGGTAAGTTATCCAACTGCTGTATACCTTCTATTTCACTGAATAACAAGGATAAAATAGTGATCTATTTTGTGATTGTGGTGAGGATTAGGTGAGTTAATACTGCAGTCTAGTCTGTGCTTACTATTGTTTTCACTCTGTGCTCCAGGCATTGTGCCAGGTACTGGAGTTAAGACAGTAAACAAGATGAGACAATCTCATGAATTCACAGAGATGATGAGATAGTGAGATCAGAAAACTGTTATTTTTTTGTTGTTGTTGGTCGTAGGGCTTGAACTCTGGACTTGGGCACTGTCCCTGCACTCTTCAGTGCAAGGCGAGTGCTCTACCACTGAGCCACTGTGTCACTTCTGGATTTCTAGTGGTTTATTGGAGGTAAGAGTCTCACAGAGTTTCCTGCCTGGGCTTGGCTTTGAACTGTGATCCTCAGATCTCAGGCTTGTGGGTAGCTAGGATTACAGGCGTAAGCCACCGGCGCCCGGCTATTATAAAGTATTTTTAAGTAAGCTAGAGAAAGGATAGCACAGTCCTCAAAGGATAGTACAGAACATGTACACACATTTAGGAATCAGAAAATCCTCCTTAATATAAATAAGCTAAAGTTTACAAAAGGCTTATGACTGTTGTCGGTGTATTACTAAATCATTTTCCACATTGTTAATGTTCCACAGTCCCTTAATCCAATCATATAACAGTTGTTTAATAAATATAAACCAGATTATTAAGAGCTTAATTCATAGGGTTGTTTGAAGATTATGTGTGTATGTGAACATATAGCGATCTATCCAGAACATTACCAACATCCACAAAAGTAATTGTTTTAGGACTACCATTTCTTTAAGGCTCTTTGTGATCTTTTTGCATGTAGCAGTTCCAGAGTATTTCAAGATTGTAAGGTGGCTTTATGTGTTGTCTGTTCTTGATCCAGGTCACCGGATTTCCCATACAGATGCCCTACACTGATACACAGTCAATTATTGATGCTGTGTATCAAACTGGAATTCACTCTTCTGAATTTCCCCAGACAGAATTTGCCTTAGCTGTGTACATTCACCCATACCCAAACAACATATTATCTGTGTGGGTCTATTTGGCTTCCTTAGCCCGACATCAGTGAAGAGGAAGAAAAGACTGTATGTGCTACAGGCCGCTAGAACAGAAGCTTATCCTCAAGTCCATCAAGAGCTGGGCCCAGGCTCAGAGGATGAGTCTAGATGACAACTCTTAAGAGGAACCCTTCAGGCATTCTGGCTGTTTAATGTCTTTAGCTACAAGTCTTACTTTGGAAAAGCAGCACATCTGGCCTGTCCCACTAAGGCTACTTAGTGATTGTCAAATTGTGGACCTCACGCTACCTCCATCAAGAAAATCTGCAGAGTGCTACCAAGAATGCCGAGTCCCCAACGCCACCCAGGACCTGAAGCACAATCCAAAACCTGCATCATTTCCAACATGTCCTCAATGTTCTGATGTGCTGTTGAGTAAGAATCCAGCCTAACAAATGTTGTCATTACCAGTGAGGCTGGTGTTAGGCCTCTGGCCCTTTGCTCTTCCTTGGTACACACAGGGCCCCTTCCCTAGAAGTCCCCACCCTGTGTTAGTAACCCAGGTAGCTGATACATCCCTGTGGCCATACCTCCTCCACATGCTCTCCCTACATAAGTCAATCTCCATCATTAGTTCCCTTCTTTGTTTCCCTTCCTTCCTTCCTTTTTCCTTTCCCCCATTTTCTCCTACCCCTTTCCCTTCCCCTGCATCGCTTGCATGCCCTGCACACTCCATCTGGTGCAGGCCAACAAGAAGTATGCTCCCCTTCCCCCTCCCCCCAATAAACTTCTCTGCCTGAACCACATGGCGGTCTCCTTCTGGCGAACCTTACAACTGGTAAACCTACATGTGACATAGGTTCCGGTTCAGTTTCAGTTCAGGGTTACTCAACTGGAGACCTAAAGTTAGTGTATCTCCTAAGAGAAGGCCATTCCACCAGTAATATTTCACTAGAAAACAAGGAATATCTACTGTGGTGGTTGATGGCTGAGGTCAGCTTACTTAAAATAGACTGACCAGAAATCCTTAGTGCCCTTCATACTTGGAAGGAATCCCCAGGAAATTCTATCTAATCTCTCCTGGCTGTGGGGAGTGGAGGAAATGGTCTTAAAAATCTCCCTTTTGGGGCTGGGAAGGTGGCTCAGTGATAGAGTGCTTGCCTTGTATGCATGAGGCCCTGGGTTCAATTCCTCAGCACCACATAAGCAGAAAAAGTCAGAAGTGGTGCTGTGACCCAAGTGGTAGAGTGCTCACCTTGCGTTGAAGAGCTGAGGAAGTGCCCAGAGTTCAGGCCCCACGACTACCCCCCCAAAAAAAAATCTCCCTTTTTCCATAGTGAGCAGCCTTCATAACTTTCCCTGCCACTTTTCTGCTGTCTTCATTTTCCAACAGTTGTTCAATTAACCTCATTAGATCTTAGGAGCCGCTCAAAGAGTGGAATAAAAGCAATACCTCTCTTCTATTTAGTTGTTCTGTGAGTATTTACACAATTTATTTGAGTGTGATATTACAAAGTATTTTTTTAATATCATCAAAGTTTTATGTGAGGTAAAGGTGAAAGATAAATCCACTGCTCCCATTGCTAGAGAACTGGACCATCTTAGCTCACTCTTATAGAGAGCAAAGAAACCCAAATTTATCCACAGGGAGCCCTCCCCTCCAGCATAAATGGGAATATGGGTAAAAATCTTGATTGTGTATGTCTTCTTCTGTCATGCATATGAAAATTGACGAGGATTTTTGTTTTTAGTTGAATATTTGTATTTAAATGTTGTGGGAGCTGTTATTAAACAAGTTTTCCACTTAGACTGAGGTTACACAGAATGGTGCTTATGGAAAGATGTGGTTGCCAAAGAATTCCTCATTTCTATGGAACTTTGAAAGCTTACATGGCTTTTGCATTGGTTGATTATGGTTTTAGAATTGAAAGGCAACTTTTAAGAGTGGCAGTCACTGGCAAGCATGAAGGATTGCTCTTTATTATATGCCTTTTTTTTACAAGTGTATCTATTACTTTTCAATTACTTTTCCTGAAAATTGTGCAATTTTGTGTGACATTTTTCCATTCAAATTTAAAATATGATTTTATGTTTGTTGGTTTTTTTTTTTTTGTTGGTCGTGGGGCTCAACTCTGGGCCTGGGCGCTGTCCCTCAGCTCTTCAGCTCAAGGCGAGCACTCTACCACTTGAGCTACAGTGCCACTTCCGGTTTTCTGGTGGTTTATTGGAGATAGGAGTCTCACGGTCTCTCCTGCCTGGGCTGGCTTTGAACCGCGATCCTCAGATCTCAGCCTCCTGAGTAGCTAGGATTACAGGCGTGAGCCACCAGCGCCCAGCTTTAAAATATGATTTTAAATGGAATGTATATTAAAAAAATTTTAAGACACTACACAAAAATAATTACAGACTATCCATTGGTGCCAAACACTTCAGTATGGAAAAAAGTAAGAAGACAAAGTACCTACTGAAGTAAAGCTGACAGTCTTCAGGGAAATACACTGTAGCAAAGAAACCAAAAGTATGAGAGAAAACTAGGTATGATTGATGGGAATCTTCCTTTCACCTGCTTGATCTTTCACAGTGATGAATGCCATAAAAGATTCAAATGGGATAGTAGAGGACCCAGAGAAGAAGGAGTGATCAGGAAACACTATCTCTAATGAGACAGTGTTTGAGCTTTTAAAAAACTGATTTATTATTTAGAACCGCATTCGATTACTGCATAACAGCAATATCTATCCAGATGAGGCATGTGGGTCTAGTGCAGTGATTAGCTTGTTTGCTGTCCTAAGTGCACTGGTTTTTACCCAACTTTCTGAATGAAGTACGTCTGAAGAGGCCTCTGTCTCCTCACTTAGTAGCTCTCAAGGGTCCTGCAAGTGTAGGAATCCCTCAAAGAGCTTGTAGATACAGATTTCTGGGTCCCACTCCCAGAGTTTCTGATTTAATGGGTCTGAATTGGAGCCCAATAAGGTGCATTTTTAAGTTCCCAGGTGATGTTGAGACTGCTGATGTAGAGAGAACCATGACTCTAGCCTCACCACCATTTTCATAACCATAAAATGCAGAAAAGGAAAGGGAAAATAGAAGGTGCCTGCTGTTTGGTTTGGTTTGCAATACAATTGAACCAGAGCCTTATGCTTGCAAGGCCAGCATTTTACCTCTAAAGCTATACCCCCTGTCCTTTTGTTTTGAGCTTATTTTTCAGGTATGGTCTTACACTTTTCCCCAAGTGGGCCTTGAATCACAACCCTTCTGGTTGTGGCTAGGATTAGAGGCATTACCACTACACCATACCAGACTACTACTACTTCTTCTTCTATTTCCTCCTCCTCCTCCTCCTCCTCCTTTCTTCTCGTTACCACCAGGGTATTTTTTTTTCTTTTCTTCTTTCTTTCTTAAACAACCTTTTCGGGAAGCCACACCCAGTAACTTCCACTTATATCCCACCAAAGAGAACTGCATCACTCCAGACCACAGGGAAGCTGGGAGATCAAGTGTTTAAGAGGATATCGTTCTCCTAAATAAAAGCAATGTTGAGTTGGTGAAGAGGAATGGGGAAGTAGTTGTTGGGTAGGCAAGCCTCAGCGTCTGTCCCAGAGGAGACAAAGCCAGGCACAAAGAACCTGTGGCAAAAGCATTTAAGGCAGAGAAAACCAGGATTACAGAAGCTTTTAATCCAGAGAGAGATTAAAAATGTCAGGAGCAGGTTGCCGGTGGCTCACGCCTGTAATCCTAGCTACTGAGGAGGCTGAGATCTGAGGATAATGGTTCAAAGCCAGCCTGGGCAGGAAAGTCTGTGAAACTCTTATCTCCAATAAACTCAAGGGGTAAAGCACTCACCTTGAGCTGAAGAGCTGAGGGACAGTGCCCAGGCCCAGAGTTCAAGCCCCATGACCAAAAAAAAAAAAAGTTGTCAGGTAATTCATCATCTTAGTGTTGACCATCTTACTATCTTTCCCATAGAGCTGTCCTTCATATGCTGAGTAATTTTGGATTGGATCCTAAGTAATTTGAATATGAGAAATACTATAGACCTTGGAGACTGGACGGACCTAATGCAGGATCCTTAGGTCACTGAGAGTGTCCTGTAGGGGTAGAATGTAGGTTGTTTGCTCTGTGTCCTGATTTGGTGTGTGTCCTTTAGCTCCTACAGGGAGGGAAGAAGCAAGGGAGGGAGGGATGGAAGGAGGAAAGGGACAGCCATTCATTACTTTTACCAGATGACAAATCAGCCCCCCTCCCCAAGTCTGGACTTTGAACTTCCAAAACCTTGAGTTAAATATTCGTCTCTTTATTTTATAATTAGCCTAGGTCAGATGTTTTGTCAAAATAAAGATGAAAAATGGGTAATGTAGTGGCCAGCCGGAGATTTGGGGAGACTCAGATTTTTTGTTTTTTTTTTTAAGAGTGAATTTATCCACAAGATAAATTCCACGATAAATAAATAAAAGATTTCTTTCAAAAACTCCTCCCTTTCCACAGCCGTCCAGTGCTTTTCAGTTCCCTGGCTTCCCCCCCCCCTTTTTTTTGTTTGCCAGCCACCAAGCTGGGCCTGTAGTTCTAACTCTGTGCCACACACTTCACTATTGTACTGCTCTCCAGAATGGAGTGGCAGGACAGAGAGGAAAGCACCCACAGCTGCTCAGACCAGATAGGAAACTCCTCTCCCTCAGTATTTAAGGGCCTGCACCACCCAGCTCACCCAGTTCCTTCCTTACTGTGTGTATAATGCAGGATGGCCTGGAGGTTTGAGCAGGAGGAGGAATGGAGGAGGAAGAGTGAAGGGAGGAAAGGAGAAAGGACAAACGGGTATTGTTTTACTCTTCTTGAGCAGAAGGCTGCTTTCTACTTCCTCATAACCTAAGGGATTTTCCTATTACCCTGCTTCTGTCCTGGTGGCCATTTCTGGATTTCAAGCAAAATCCAAGCTGGAGGCTCCTGGAAGAAGAATGGGTAGGTAACTCATTGCTAGTTTAGTGATACATCAAATGATCAAATTATGGCCTTCCTCAGCTGCATGCTACTATTTGTTTTTTCAGTGTCTTTAAATAGCTGCTTCATGAAGCCTGTCCTTTTTGCTTTTCTTTTTTTAAAAGATGATCTTACTAGATAGTCTCAGACTCCTGAGTTCTGATATTAATTACAGGCATGAGCCAACATACCCAGTTCTGTCCAGGTGTAGAGGGGGGAAGAGACAGACTGAAGTCTGGTTAATCCATTGTAGTAGTGTTCCAGAGGAAAAACAGAACTTATAGGATGTGTATGTACCCATGTCTACATAAATACACATGTATGTAAGTATTCATGCGTATATAGACAACAGATACAGATATGTAGATATAAAATGAAAAAAATTACAGAGGCTAAGAAGTCTACGATCTTCTCTCAGCAAGCTGGCAGTTAGAAAAGACAACTTAACGGTTCCAGTCTGAAAACTGGCAGGCTTATGATGAAAAAAAAAAAAAATCCCTGTTTGCATTTCAAAGAAAGACCCATGTCCCACTCAAAGAAGTTAGGCAATAGGGAGTCCTATTTACTTGGGACTTACTTTTGATTCTACCCTTTAAGTAGATGAGAACCACTCACACAAGGGAGAACAATCTTCTTAATTATCTACCAACCTTATAAATTTTTTTTTAAAAGGTCCTCATATAAATACCCAGAATAATGTTTGACCAAGGTATCTGGGTATCCTGTGGCCTACTAGTCAAGTAAACACAAGAAATAAAGACCTTGTCCATTTTATGAAGAAGTAAAATCTCTATTATTTTGTAATGCCTTCTGGTAACTAATTACCTATATATTCTGGTCTCTAGTCTTGAAAATAATCTAAGAAATTGTCCTTAACATTATAAGCCATACTAAAATAGTTTGAAAGTGTGAAAGTGTGATATAGGAACTCTGACTGCATCAGGTATTATAAGACTTTTTACAACTTACTCCAGCTGCTAGATATCAAATATTTTGGAGACAGGTGAGGGCCATGAGGCCACTTGCTAGGATTCACGAGCCCAAGTGTGAGATAATGGTGTCATAGGCAAGGATGTTGATAGTAGATGATTACAGTAGTTGCAGTGAGTTAACTAGTACAGCAGTTACATATTCAAACAAATAGTATAAATACCAAGCTAAGAAACACAGCCCAGGGCTTCTAGCTCACATGCTTTACACCTAGTATAATTTGACACAACCATTGACAAGAATTCTTTTGTGGAATATTCACTGGAACACATTTTATGACAAAAACAAGATACACAACATAGCAGTACTATGCTATGATTTGTGCACAAAATGGGGCAAGATGATTATATACATAAATGACTGTGAAGACCTGGATATAGACTGAAGTTTACAAAAAAAAAAGTAAAAGTACTGGTGCCTATGGGCACTATATCTTTGTCTGCTTGAATGTTTTACCTTTTGCATGCATCCACAAAAAGAATTTAAACAATTTAAACACAATGGCTTCCTACTAGCAAACATTCACCGGGTTGCAAAACCTTCTAGAGAATCCGGTGTCCTCTTTGCCAAACCCCGTCGGGCCTTATGCTGTGGACTCTGTAATGTACATTCTCTACTTTTATGGAGGTGTTCTGCCTTTTTCTCTTCTATGCTTTTATACTGTTGCTGATTACGTCTATCTATATTTGGAATGTTTTCCTATCACTTCTTCACACCAGATATAAATTATCTCCCATTTTCCTTTGAAACGTACTTTTTCCTTAGTCTTTGCAGTTGCTACCCACTCTGTCCAGAATGCCCAACCAACGGATACCTATCTGCTCACAGCCTACTCTCAAGCCTTTGCATGACTCTTCTTGTCAAAAAATTCTTCTGACAATCACTCTCTGGACTCTTTTGGTTTCTTTTTCTTGATGGTATTTGCCACCACATGATATGGGTTTTGTTCATTATTTTTCTCTTTTTGTAGAATTTAAACACTATCAAGCAGAGACGATTTTATTTAGGAATTAAGTAAATGCCTTGTATCCAGCTTGCTCTAAAGGCATGAAGAATAGCAAAAATAATAGAGTTGCACTTTTAGGATTGAATAATCAAACACACTGGGGACAACATATGCAGAGATTAAAAGTAATCGAAGTCTTATCTGACAAAGCCAGAAAATGATTTCTGAACAAATATCTCTTAAGTGAACAACAGCTTCAAAAGAGAAATCATAATAAACAACTTATTATGATGATTATAGTCTGTAACCCACTTTTCTGAAAGGGTTCTTAAGTAAGCCTTGGACTTTTAAGTAATTTGGAAGCCAAGTTGTCATAAATTTCTTAGTGGTCATGGATTGGAGACTGAAGACACAAGTACTCTTTTTTTTTTTGTCGCTCGTGGGGCTTGAACTCTAGGTTTGGGCGCTGTCCCTCAGCTCTTCAGCTCAAAGCTAGCACTTTACCACTTGAGCCACAGCACCACTTCCGGTTTTCTACGGGATTATTGGAGTCTCACAGAGTTTATTGCCAGGGTTGGCTTTGAACCGCCATCCTCAGATCTCAGCCTCCGGAGTAGCTAGGATTACAGGCACGAGGCACAGGTGCCCGGCTGCAAGTACTCTTTAATGCCATAATAATGTCATTTCCTTTCCAGGAACTCTGCAGCTGATAAAGACTAGGTCAGCCTCCATACTGGGTTAGGCTGGGCTTTGCCAACTTTTGTTTTTTTCACATCTATTACCATGAGTTCTAGTAGCCCAGCTGTCTTGTACATAAGAATGCTTATAGATGGCAGATGCCATTGTGATAAACCCTAGATTCGTATCATGTGCATTCATCATTTTGTAGGAGCTCTTTAACATTCTTTCTGGACAAAAAGTGATACAGATAAGGGTCCCACAATTTATATTTTTATCATTAAAGAGGCTGAGCTACACTCTCAGAAAAAACCGGAGTCACTGCCCTCAGCTGACCATTTGTTTTGGGATAATCCACCAAACCATCTAAAATAAAATTGATTAGGTTTCTGCTAATCACATTTCAACTACAAGATCACCTTAATTGATGTAGTGTTTTCAGTTCTATAGTTTCCTGAGTTACCACCCCAGATGGTTAATTACATCCACTAGGAATCTGACAAGCTAGGACACCAAAAACAATTTTAATTCCCTCTAGGCAGAGCTCTTGAGAATCTATAAAGCGAAAAAAATGAGATTCATGAGGTCTGTAGAAGAGTAGGATCTGAGGTGAAACTTGGGCAGAATTTCACGAGTCTTTGGGACTGCGGAAACAGCTAAAGCCTATTTGGAAGTCCTGGCCATCCCACAGAGCAGAACCTAGGAAAGTGTGGGGTTGTTGAAATGTTTGAATAATGCAGATCGAATCCATGCTTGTGAAGGGTTTTACCAGCAAGGCCTCTGCAGGCTCCAAGGAGCCATCCAAGTTCCACAGCAGGTGAGTGGCCCGCTCAGATCTAGTGATCAATGTTGTTACACTTTCCTCGTGCTCTCTCCCGACCTTGGCCGACCCGCAAGCCGGCGACGCGGTAGGTGCGGGCCAGGCCCCCCGCGGCCAGAGCACCAGGCACCAAGCCGCGGTGGGGAGGGGTGGGGGGGAATGCAGCCAGGGCCCCAGACTGGGGCCGCCGAGCCCCGAGCAGCCACCCGGCGCCGCACCTGGACTCGGCCCGGCCGCCGATTGGACGGCCCGAGGCGACCCCGCTGTATCGCGAGACGAGATTGGCAGCGCCGGGCAGCATGTGTCCCCGCGCTGGCTTTGTACGCCGAGCCGCCTGCCGGTCCTTTAACAATGGGCGGCGCGAGCGCCCCGGCGCTGGGCCCGAGCTGAGGCCCGGGCTTCGCGGCCGACTGTCCGCAGCATGAGCGGGGCCGGCGCTCCCCGCAC
>NW_012267252.1:662100-696085 GCF_000151885.1 Dipodomys ordii
CCCCCCCCCCATACACACACCAAAAGAAATGTACTCATTATCTTGCTCATGTAATTGTAACCCCTCTGTACGGTATTTTCAATAAAAAATAATAAAAAAAATTAAAAAAAAAACATTGAAGAAGCTGGGTGCCAGTGGTTCATGCTTTGTAATCCTAACTACTCAGGAAGCTGAAATCTGAGGATTGTGGTTCAAAGCCAGCTGAGTAGGAAAGTCTCTGAGATTCTTACCTCCAGTTAATCACTGGGGAAAGAAAACTGTTAGTGGAGCTGTGGCTCAAGTGGTAAAGTGTTAGCCTTGAGCAAAAGAGTTCAGACCCAGAGTTCAAGCTCCAGGACCAGCAAAAGAAAGAGGGGGGGGGAGAAAGAAAGGGGGGGGGAGAGAGGAAGGAAGGAAAGAAAGAAAGAAGGAAAAATGTTAAAGTAGATATCCTACAGACTTGTACTTAGACTTAGTATTTTTTCTAGGTATTTATTTCACCTTGGCTGGACAATTGCTCTGTTCGGGGATGATGGCATTTAGAATGTTGAGCCCAGTGAGGACTTGAGACTGGAGATGATGCATTTGGACTTTTCTGTACTTTGGTCTTTTGAGATCCTGAGAAGCAAGTAGGAGTAAGAGTGTTCATTTCTAGGGAATTGTGAATACACAGCAGAAGGAACTTGTAGGCTGAGAAAAACATACTCATTTCTCATGTTGCATAGTATAGTAACTGGACAAAGACAACAAACTCTTAACAGTCATCTGGTTGTACTTTATCATTTAAAAAGATGAAGCCAGGTACCAGTAGCTCATATCTATAATCTTAGCTACTCAGGAAGCTGAGACCTGACCTGAAGGATTGTTGTTCAAAGCCAGCCTGGGAAGAAATATCCAAGATCCTTTTCAATTAACCTGAAAAATAAGTTAGGATAGAGATGTAGCTCAAGTGTTACAACAACATCCATAATCAAGAAAGGCGAGGAAAGCTTGAGGCCCTGAGTTCAAGCCCAACTACTGGCAAAAAATATAATACAGTACAGTAAAGTACAGTACAGATGATAAAAATGTATTGAACACATGGCTCTTAAATTTTTTGACTCTGTTTTTGGTAAGATTAACATAGTTAAAACTAAAGTCCACTGGTGTTTTCCAAGTATGTTTCCTAGTGAATCTTGAAGTTCATATTCAGACTCCTTTTCCAGAGCAGCTACTCTTGCTTTGTTTTTTTTTTTCCCAACTCCTTTCCCTCTGAGCTCTGTTAGATCTTCTTCCTCAGCATCCAAGTAGTACTGTGATTATTGTATTGTATTTTAATAATCTTTGTGTTTTAATTCACCTGCTAGCCAGAAGCTTGAGACTAGTTTTATAGTGTTAACAATGTCCCAGAGGCAGAAACAACTCTGCCTGTGAGCAGATAAATGAATGGGTAAACAGAATATGAGACAGACAGACAGATAGATACATAGCGATAGGCAAACAGACAGACAAGCTATTCTGGCTATAAAAGAAAATCTTGCCTGCCACTGGTGGCTCACACCTATAATCCCAGCTTCTCAGTAGGCTGAGATCTGAGGACCGCAGTTGGAAGCCAGCCTGGGCAGGAAAGTCCATGAGACTCTTATCCCAACCACCAGAAAACCGGAAGTGTTGCTTTGGCTCAAAGTGATAGAACACTTGCCTTGATCTTAAGAGCTCAGGAACAGTGCCCACACATTGACCCCACCCCAATTTTTTTTTTGATATATGGTAAGTAGATAAACCTTGACACAAAAGACTATTACTATATGTTAATAATGGATGTAGTGTACAGGTATCAGTTCAAGTTCCTACTTAAGGTTCTTTAGGGTATATATGTAAAAGTAGAATTGTTGGGTCATATAGTAGTTCTTTGTTTAATTTTTTGAGGAACTGCTATACCATTGTCTGCAGTCATTGCACCATTTTATATTATCACCAGTAATGCACAAGGATTCAGATTTTCATGTTTTTGCTGACACATGTTTTCTTTTTTAAATAATAGGGGTATGAAATAGTATCTCATCATACTGATTTTGATTTGCAATTTCTTAATGATTATTGATGTTGAACTTCTTTTCATGTGCTTCTTAGCCATTTGAACATCTTCTTTGGAGAATTGTGTATTCAAGATTATTTTAAAAATGGGGTTGTTATTGTTCAATTGTTTTGTATTGTTCAATTTTTATGCTAGCCTGGGTCTTGAACTCAGGGCCTAGACACCACTCCTGAGCTCTTTTACTCAACTAGTGCTCCACTTTGATGGTTAACTGGAAATAAGAGACTCACATACTTTCTTGCCTGGGCTGGCTTTGAACCATGATCCTCAGATCTCAGCCTTCTGAGTGGTCACTGGCTCCCAGTCCAGGAAATCTGTATATAATTTTGAAAGAGCTGGAACCCAGTTGTCCAGTGCTTGCCTATCATGCATAATGCCCTGGGTTCACTCCTAGCTCTACAAAAATAAATAAGTAAAGGAGCAATGTTAACTCTGAAAAAGCTTAAAAATAATTTAGATATTGATCCTTCATTAGATTTATGATTTGTAAATTGTTCTCTCATTAAGTGAGGTACTTTTCTTCACTCTGTTGTAGTGCCTTTCAGTATTTATCTTTTTTCTTTATTTTTTGTGCCTTTTATTTCATTTGTGTTTTTGATACCATATCTATGTTACTTCTTTCCGTTGTGGTACCTGTTGGGTTTCATTTCAGTATTATGCTGCTCTTACAAAATGAATTTAAAGCTTTCCATCTTTTCTCTGTGCTCTTGAAACCTTTTAATGCTATAGAATTTTTCCAGTATTCTAAAATTGAGCTAGTATAATGTGCTTCTGATATTTAATATTTATGGTTAAATTTTTGGATGTATAAAAGGATGATGGCAAAGCTAAAGTCATAAAACTGCCAATGGGAAACACAGTTAGAAGATGCTAATGGATGTGTGCAGCTCTCCAAATTGCTGCCAATATACTGTAGTATATATACAACATATCTTATCTCTTACCTATATCCAAAAGCTTGAGCTTCCTGGAGCAGGGCGTATTTCAGTAGTGTGGTTGGTTTTTTAAGGACATTATTCTGAGAAAACCCAATAGAGAAGGTAAGGATTCTCTGACTAAAGGTCTTTGTAGAATACATCCATTCCAAAGCAAGAAACACAATTGTTCACATTATAATTATTTATTTTATATGGTTACGAATAAGGAGAAATGTTTTAGGCTAATTTTTAAATGTGGATTGTTATCCTCCCACTCAACTTTTTCTTTTCTGTGTCTTCAACAAAAGTGTGTTTTGAGTACTTGTAACATTAATAATGTTGGAAAAACAGTAACTCTTTGTATTGTGGTGATAATTCTACAGGTTGTGTTAGACTAAATGTGGTTGTTCTTGATTTAGGAGCTGAAGTTGCCCTCCTACAAAGGCCAGTCCCCTCAGCTAAGTCTCAGGAGGTACTTTGCTGACTTGATTGCCATAGTGAGCAATCGCTTCACACTCTGCCCTTCTGCCCGACATCTTGCTGTCTATCTGCTGGACCTATTTATGGATCGCTATGACATCTCTATCCAGCAGCTACATTTAGTTGCACTATCCTGTCTTCTCCTAGCAAGTAAGTATTAATTTGATCTATAAGACTAGAATCTCTATTGTTTATATGATAAAATAAAGTTATGTAGAACTTTGAATTTTCAATTACCAAATCTCATTCATTCCAGTTTATCCCTATCAAGAAGTTTATGTTGAAAATACATCTTGGCACAGTAATTATCAATTAGGCATTTAAGAATAGTTCTGGAACTGGGTGTTCATACCTTATTCCTAGCTAGTGAGGAGACTGAGATCTGAGGATCATGGTTCAAAGTCAACCCAAGCAGGAAAGTCTGTGGGACCTTTTTCTCTAATAAACTACCAAAAAAGCTGCAAGTGGAACTGTGGCTTAAATGGTAGAGAGCTAGCCTTGAACAAAGGAAGCTCAGAGATAGAAACCAGGCCTAGAGCTCAAGTCCCAGGACTGGCACACACACAAAAATAAAAAGTTCTCAAGTAATTTAAAGACGTGTACCCAAATCCTACATTCTGAAGATTCTGATAGTAATATGAATTCTAGGCTGCTACAGATCTACTGAGTCAGATTCTACATAATAGAACCTGGCTGTTTATTAATGTTTTTAAATTTCCAAAGGTGATTTCTATATACCTTTTCAGTTGAGAACCACTCTTTCAAATCAGCAGTTCACAACTGAGAACAATTTTGTCCCACAGGGCATACTTCATCAGTAAGAGGAGACACTTTTGTTGGGGGTGGGGTGTGGAGTTGCTGTTAGACACCCTGTGGTGAAAAGGACAGGTCCCTGGAACAAACAATTCCCTGGCTCAAAACATCCTTGGAGATAAAATTGAGAAACTCTTGGCTTAAAGGTGCCATACTCTGGCTGGGAAGGTGGCTCAGTGGTAGAGTGCTTGTCTTGCATGCATGAGGCCCTGGGTTCGATTCCTTAGCACCACAGAAGCAGAAAAAGCCGTAAGTGGTGCTGTGGCTCAAGTGGTAGAGCGCTAGCCTTGAGCTGAAGAGTTGAGGGACAGCACCCAGGCCCAGAGTTCAGGCCCCACGAGCGACAAAAAAAAAAAAAAGAAAGAAAGAAAAGGAAAAAAAAATGCCACACTCTTATTTTGTTAGAATACTTTATAGTTCCACAAAATAAATTAGCTTAATTTGTTGAAAGTTCATGAGCAACTTTTGCAAATGGGAAAGCCTTTTCTTGTGCTGCAAGATAGAATCTAACAAAGCCAGGTGCTAGTGCTCAGGCTTGTAATCCTAACTACTCAGGAGGCTGAGATCTGATAGTGAACCACTATCTAAAAGATAGTGGTTCAAAGCCAGCATGGCCAGCAAAGTCTAAGATTTACTTCTAATAATAACCTGACTTGATGTCAAGTGTGGAACGTGCTACTAGACCTTTTGGTGTCTCTTTCTCTTAATATTCTGTGGATCATTTCATTGCTTGCTAATGCCCATGCCCACACTGAAGAGGTGGGGTCAAGTAAGTAATTGAAATGGAAGTTTTCTTTTGGCAATGTGAAAAGATTATATTCAGTATTGAAACTGAATGGATAAAGTTGCTTCTAAATCTAAATACAGTCATACATGGTATAATTTCTGATATTAATCGCTACTTTTTCTTTTTCTTTTTTGTCAGTCTTGGGGTTTTGAACTCTGGGCCTGGGCGCTGCCCTCAGCTCTTCAGTTCAAGGCTCGCACTCTACCACTTGAGCCACAGCGCCATTTCCAGTTTTCTGGGTGATTAATTGGAGATAAGAGTCTCACAGACTTTCCTGTCCAGGCTGGCTTTGAACCTCGATCCTCAGATCTCAGCCTCTTGAGTAGCTAGGATTAAAGGTGTGAGCTACTGGCACTAGCACTAATCTTTTCTGACCCTTATTCTTCCTATGAATTAATGGCCTCAGCCACTAAATTTTGAATGTTCTTTTGTAAGTTAAGGTTTCTTTTATGTAGGACAGACTGAGTGTAAATAAAACACAACCACAGTGATGACTTGCCATTGTTGTATGTTTAGGTTTAGATGGAACCTGCTTATGTAGCATTTGGAACCTTTTATCTGGACCTAGCCACCATTCCAGTCTCATGTAAACCTTGAGCCAGATTCTTAGCAGAGAACTGTCTTTCCTAGCTACATTTCCCCTTTAGTCAGTTGTCCTCTAAGATCCAGACATCTCCTGTTTCCCTCCCCTTCCAGAAGACAGAGGTAATACTTAAATATTTATAATTAACCTTATTTAACTTTTAATTAAAGTTTCATGCTCCTAGGTAATCACATGTACAATGCTGTATGTATTTCATCACTGGCTGTGAAGCCATTTGGGGTTTAATTATTTGCTTAAGATTGGAAAAACCCATACTTGACAGGTGAGCTATATGAGAATCCACAAATAAAACTGCTTTAATCCACAGAATGTTGGTTAAATTAGTGAAAAGTCATTTTTGACCTGCTGTGGCTGTTACTGTCATTTTGAAGTCTCATTTGCTCAGCCTGCAGTTCTTAAAGTGTTGTGAGCCAAGTGGGAGGCTCATCTTGGTGGACTTAAAATGATGCTTATGTAGCTCATAGACTAACTTAAGTTACCGAATAAAACTTATCCATACAGAAGTGAGTTGGGGCTGGGAAGGTGGCTCAGTGGTAGAGCGCTTGCCTTGCATGCCAGAGGCCCTGGATTCGATTCCTCAGCACCACATAAACAAAAAGAAAAAAGCCAGAAGTGGCGCTGTGGCTCAAGTGGTAGAGTGCTAGCCTTGAGCTGAAGAGCTGAGGAACAGCACCCAGGCCCAGAGTTCAGGCCCCACGACCAGATCCAAAAAAAAAAAAAAGTGACTTGGGCTTACTAAACTGGTTACTCATCAATTACCTGTCATTCTTAAAATTCACGAGGACTGTCATAGTTAATAAGAATTTTGAGTTGAGCCAAGCATCTGTGGCTCATGCCTGTAATCCTAACTACTCAGGAGGCTGAGATCTGAGGATCAAGGTTCAAAGCCAGCCCTGGCAGGAAAGTCCTTGAGACTCTTATCTCCAATTAACCACCAGAAAACGAGACATGGTTATGTGGCCTAAAGCGCTAGAGCGCTAGCCTTAAGCTGACGAGCTCAAGGACAGCGCCTAGGCCCAGAGTTCAAGCCCCACGACTGACAACAAACAAAACAAAAAACAAAAACCAGAATTTTGAGTTGAGCATGGCACATGCCTACTGTGCCTCCTACTTGGAAGACTGAAACAGGTAGATTTCATTAGTTTAAAACCATCTAGGCAACATAATGAGACCTAGCTCAAAAAAGAAAAGCAAAAGAATCTTGCCCACTATGTAGTACTTGCCACAGGTGCTATGGAGTTTACACAGTCTACAGATCTAGAGGAAAGGTACTTTTGTTTTTGTGCTAACTTATGTTGGTTGAAATGGAGTTTTCACTTCTCGTGTTTAAATTACATGTTACATTTAAGGTCATGATACATTTGCTTTCTTAAGGATTATTGGCTTAAAGAAATTGTAATATTGTGATTGGTTTTATTTTAAGTTTTTTATCGTCTAGAAACTAGGCTTTAGAATCAGTATTTGCTGTGGTTCAAATGTGAATCCTTTTTCACCTATTGATGAAAGTGCTGGGTTTCTCCTCCCTTTCTGCTGACACACATGACCCCTTTTTCCTTTGAGAGAAAAATTCTGGTGTTTCAGACATGCACTTATTCTTTGGCCACACTGGGTTATTAAACTCAGGGCCTTTCGTTTGTTGGGCAGGAACTCTACCACTTCAGCCAACCTCTCCCAGCCCCTTTTGCTTTTTAGTTATTTTTCAGTTTAGGGTCTTGTGTTTTTTACTTAGGATAGCCTAGACTCTGTTACCCTTACGTAAGCTTCCTGTGTGAGTGCGATGACAGTGTGACCACCACATACAGCTTTCATTGAACTAGTGTCTCACTAACTTCCTTGGCTAGCCTCATATCATAATCTTCCAACATCTCTGCCTTCCATACAGCTGGCATTATAGTCATGAGTCACACTTCTGGCCTTTTAAAAAATTATTCTTGGCATAAATAAATTATACCAAAAGAGTGTCATTGTAATTTTTCCATAGCATTTGTTTACATTCCATCATCTTACATTTGGATACCTGTGGGGTGTCCCCAATTAGGTATCATAAACATTCAAATACTGCTCCTATATTTGCATAATTGAAAGTGGTTTGCTCCTCCCCTCAGTTTGGGGATGGTATCTTCTAGTATGATAATGAAGAAGAACTTCTAGCTGATAGGATCAGGTAATAGTTGGATTTCAGTTATATTAAAGGTTGGGAACTGTAGATAATGTTGGCCAGAAACTGACCACAGTCAGTAAGTTCCAGGGGTAAAACATAGCTTCTTGAAGTGTATATACTATTAGAGATAGGCAAACAGGACCTATACATTGTCTTTTTTTGGAGAGAAATGTGTAGTATTTTAGAGGAAGAATCATGATTGACTTCCTGGGTTTTTACCAACAATATGAATTTCAGCAGTACTGGAGTCTCACATTATTTCTCTGTAAAATGGGAACCAAAGCACTTGGCTTTATTTATGCTGCTTTATAATCTATAAACTTTAGTCTGGCTCCATATCCCAAAAGTTCTGGCTTATTCTAAAATGGACCCAATTTGTGCAGGACTATATGTTCTTTCTTCCCTTGGCTTCTGTGACTACCATTAAACTAACAGAAAATTTGCAGCAGTCTTGGAAATGAGACTTCTGATAGTATGTTCAAGGTCTTGTATAACCAAGAAATGACCTTGACATTAAGATGAAAGCAAATTTAAAAATCATAGGATTTTAGAGACACGATTCATTACAAATGCTTGTTTTTCCTTGTTTACCGATGCTGGGTTAGCACAATTTTATACTGTATTATCTGTTAGGTGAAAATATGACATTTTAGTTTTGATTTAGATTTTAATTTTTAATGAGCTGTTTTTTTCCTTTTCCTGTTCTTTACCCAATTAAAAAATTAGATTGATGATATTAGAAACTTGTGAGGATTCTCAGTATATATTTTCCACTTTAGTAATGAAAGAATAGAATGAACCAGGTGCTGGTGCCTCACGCCTGTAATTCTAGCTACTCAGGAGGCTGAGATCTGAAGGACTGTGGTTTGAAGCCAACTCAGGCAGGAAAGTCCATTAAACTCTTATCTCCAATAAAAGAAAAGGCCAGAAGTGGCATTGTGGTTCAAGTGGTAGAGAACTAGCTTTGAGTACAAAGAGTCTCAGAGACACTGCCCATGTCCCTAAGTTTAAGTCCCGGGAAAGGCGAAAAAAAAAAAAGAAAAGAAGAAGAGAATGTACAGTCAGGTCCTGGTGGCTCACACCTGTAATCCTAGCTCCTCAGGAGGCTAACTTCAGGAAGATTGCCTTTCAAAACAAGCCAGGGCAGAAAAGCTTTTAAGACCCTATCTTGCAAATAGCCAGTTAGAAATGGGGCTGGAGTTATGGTTCAAGAGAGAGCGCAGGCCTAGCAAACACAATACTGTGAGTTCAGACCCTAATAATGCCCTACCACCAACACCAAAATACACACACACACACAAAATGTGGATTGGTCAAGTTCATAATGGCATCAGGTCCATGTCCTGCAGACTGTGCAAATCTCTACCACAGACTTAGATTTGTTGCTGGCTTTGAAAATATACTGCTCTCCACGGCTGATCTTAATATATCCTGTTCAAGGAAAGACAACCTAGTGTTTTGTTTCTGTGGTCTCTTAATTCTTTATTTTCTGGGAAGCAGATATAAATTTCCTGTTCTCTTAGTTCCTGTTTGGGCCCTTTATCAATATAATCACATGGTTTTTGGTATTTCCTTTCAATTGAAGAACTGACTTTTTGATGTGCATAGTATTATGAATAAATAAATTTAAAATAACAATAAAAACTATATTCAGAGCAATTAAAAACTATAGACCTTAATGCAGGTACACATTGGTGTTATCACAGTTTTTGAAATCCTTTAATTATTCATGTAGCTGAATATATATCACTATAAGTAGTGAAAGTCCCAAAAAATTAAGCCTACATTAGAATTCTGATTATTATGCAGTGTGCAAGATACTTTTAACTTTGTAAACCCATTCATGTTTATATTAGCTGAATATTTATAGAGAAGGCTGTCATTGTGATAGTTGTCCCAATATAATCTTGTGCAGTACTTTGGTTTAGAAGTGCAAATTTGAGGATTCATAAATCTTCATTTGTGGTACTTTGGTTTAGAAGTGCAGATTTGAGGATTCATAAATCTCTTCATTTGCACTTTCATACTTTAACACAAGTGGTCAGTCTTACCACCTTAATTTCTTGATTGTAGACAATTTTATTTTTAATGTTTAAAGTTTCAGGAAGATAATATGAAACATCCCTGATCCTTGAATTATGGTGACTTAAAGTATATTAGTTTCTTCAAAGGAACTTCAAACATGATATAAGTAATGTCATTAATTTTTACAATATTCCTTTGAAGTGTATTGTCAGTTTTGCTGTGCTACACAAACATCAGGGTGCTTTGAAAGCCTTAATGATTCATCCCAAGGGACTGGACAATATTCCTAGTTCAGTCTTCCTCTGCAGAATTTCACTTTATTATGCAGAAACAATGGTTTCCCTTCCTGTCTCAGTGATGATGCTCTGTCTAACCACTTTAGTGACATGGGTGACATGTGTGCTCTTGGCTGAACATATGAAATTTATCTTTATGTGATTTGACTGGGAAGAGCTAGCTAGATTCTTGAAAACCTGAATATGTTTTAGATACAGTATTTACTTAAAGAGTGGTTTAGAGCTGGGTGTGGCCCATGCCTGTGCAAACCCAGCTACTCTCTGGGCCTGGGGCAGAAAAATCACACAGGTTCAGGCCAGCCTGGACAACTTAGACCTTGTGTCAAAATAAAATGAACTGGGGGTATTACCACAATACAGCATTTGTCTGGAATATGTCTTAGGCTTGATCTCCAGAAAACCCTCTCAAAACATGATTTAGCTAGTTTCATAATTTCTCTGGAGCAGTAGCCACCATCTCTACCATTCTTCTGGTGTCAGTGACAAAAACTTCTACCCCAGTTAGGGTCCTTGAGCAAAGACCAAGATTGCAGCAGCACTTTTTCACCAACCCCAGTTGAAGACAAGAGAAGCAAACCTCTTTGGCTACTGCCCCATTGCCCGTACCCTGACCATCTACACTGAGCAGCCTTGGTACCTTACCATTAACTTTGCCAGGCACCTTTGACACAGGCCTGGAATCCTAGCTACTTGGGAGGCTGAGCTTGTTGGGATATTGGCTTGAGGCCAGACCAGTACAGATAATAAGTTCAGGAGATTCCTTCTCAAAGAACTGGGTGTGGTAGTTAGTGGTTATTACCCTAGCTACTGGAAAGCCTATGATAGGTAGATCATATCCAGGCACATACCCTGGCAAGAAGTGAGACCCTATATCTGAAAATAAAAGGTAGAAATCAGAGCTGGATGGATTGTGAATATGGCTTAGTGGTAGAGTGCTTGCCTAGCATGCAGGAAGCCCTGGGTTCAATTCCTCAGCACCACATATACAGAAAAAGCCAGAAGTGGCACTGTAGCTCAAATCATAGAGTGCTACCCTTGAGCAAAAGAAAAAGAAGCTTGGGGACAGTGCCCAAGCCTAGAGTTCAAGCCCCAGTCCCAGAAAAAAGAAATCAGAGCGAGAGGCATGTCTCAGAGATAAGAGTTCCTTGCTTAGCAAGCATAAGACCTGAGTTCCTACCCCCCCCTCCAAAAAAATTTTAATTCTTAGGAAAATTTTGGACAAGGGTATATGTTATCTATTCATGAGAAATCTGTACTTCTAATGTGATTTTTAAATTTTAATTTAAGCATTGAGAGAAGTCATGCTTGTAACTTCTGTTCTTTCATGGAACAAAGACACAGACACACATGCACAAAGACTTGGCCAGCTTTATTGCTTTCTCTGGAATATCTGAACAATGCTTGATAGTTTGTGTATTTTCTTCAGCTAAAAGTTGTAGAAGTTACCTAATATAAATAAAAAAGTGTTTGCTTGGAAATTGATATTAATCTATAGAAACAGTTTTCTGTGGCTGGACAGGTAATCCTACTCCTCAGCTTTGCATAGATGAAACCTGTGAATGGGTATTCCCTGAAAAGAAGATAATGCCTTTGAATAATGACCATCCACCTTTCATGTACTCTTTATTCCTATCTGCCTTGTGAAAGAGGATTTCAAATAGGATAATAAAGTATTTCCTCCATTTATTACAAAGTAGACTTACCTGGGCTTTTGGCGGGTGGTGTGTGTGTGTCTGTGTGTGTGGATATTGGGGTTAGCTCCTGGGTTGTACTTTTGCTTGGCTTTTTTGCTTGAGGTTAGTGCTCTACTACTTGAGCCACAAGTATACTTCTGGCTTTTTGTTGGTTAATTGGAGCTAAGAATCTCATGGCTTTTTCTACCCAGACTGGCAATCCTTAGATCTCAGTCTCCTGAGTAGCTAGGTTATAGCTGTGAGCCACCAGTACTTGGCTTGGAATTTTCATTTTGAATTCAAGAAGAGAGACAGGACTTTTTGTGGAATGATACTTACGTTAGATAATCACTCAGCTTTTCCCCTAAGTTCTTTTATCTGTTACTGAGATTCTGCTAACCATATGCCAAAATAAAATACTTTGGGCTTACCTAATTTATTTCAGATAAAGCTATAACATTAAATTATTAAAACTCTCTCTTCTATTGTAAAATAATCAATTTTTTGTCACCAACAACCACCTGGCCCACAGAAAGAAAACTTTCTGGGAAGAATCAACTGGTGAGACTTGAGTTATTTTTTTAATTATCACATATGACTGATTATGTTTAAGACCTAAATCAAATGTCCCAAGCGTATGTTTTTCAAAGGCTGAGGAAAGGTGAGGGACATTGGTACTAGAGAAGAAAACAAGCAAATGTAGAGACAGAGCTCTATGGCACAGTCATCATGGAAGGTAGAAGAAAAAATGTCCCTTCATTTAAATCTGATCGGTTAGCCTGCAAATCCCATTTAACTGATCAGACCTCTAATGATCATCTTAACATTTTTCCTTTTCTTACAAGGTAAATTTGAAGAGAAAGAAGATAGCGTGCCTAAGTTGGAGCAGCTCAATAGCCTGGGTTGCATGACCAATATGAACCTGGTATTAACAAAGCAAAATTTGCTACATATGGAACTATTATTATTAGAAACCTTTCAGTGGAACCTCTGCCTTCCTACAGCTGCTCACTTCATTGAGTATTATCTCTCTGAAGCTGTACATGAAACAGATCTTCATGATGGCTGGCCAATGATCTGCTTGGAAAAAACTAAACTCTACATGGCCAAATATGCAGATTACTTCCTTGAAGTGTCCCTGCAAGGTGAGTTTTTGGGAATTCCACTTAAGTGACTTGTGCACTGTGAATCGTGTATTCTGTTGCTTAAGTTCATTTTTGGTGTCTCCACAGATTATGCCTTTCTAAATTATGCACCTTCTTTAGTAGCTGCTGCATGTGTGGCTTCTTCGAGGATTATACTTCGTCTTTCTCCAACATGGCCCACAAGACTACATCGCCTTACTGCTTACTCCTGGGATTTCTTAGTGCAGTGTATTGAACGGCTGTTGATGTAAGCCTTTCTTGCCCTGGTGTTTGTAATTCCTCATTAACATTTTTCTTCATGTATAAGGTGCCCTAAAAACAACTCCTCAAAGCCACCAAGCTCTTGGATATTTGGCTTCTGGTAGCTACTTGGTGCCATTAGTAAACCACTGTATGAGCAGTACTCTGTGGCAGGGGACCTTGTTTTGGCTGTTGACCAGTATAAAATGATTCTAGATACATGAAAGGAAAAAAGTCCTCTTGTAGGTTTCTAGTTAACTCTTTCCCCATTCCTGTTCCTGCATCTTGGATTTTTAGGGGCCATTAGGATATATCTGAAGTGACAGCCGCCACACTTACCATGACCACTGTGCTTATTGTGAACTCATCTCAAAAGCTGGAAGGAACCCCTAAAGCTGCCCACATAGTTCACACCATGGGAAATAGCTTTGGGAGGATTTGGGGAGGTCTCACTGTTGTGTGGCAGTGTGTGGAATCATCTTCTTGAGTAATGGTATTGTTTCATTTCTCTCCATGTCTCAGTGCTCATGATAATGATGTGAAAGAAGCAAACAAACAGAGAGCACAGTCAGGCCCTCAGTCAGCACAACTAGGCATGTTCCAGACAGCCTCCCAGCCCTCACGGCCAGTTCACTTTCAGCAACCCCAGTATCTCCACCAGACTCATCAGACCTCGCTGCAGTATCGCCATCCTGTGTCAGATCAACCAAGCTGTCAGCAGATTGTATCTACCACACACACCTCATCTTACACACTACAGACATGTCCTGCTGGCTTCCAAACTAGTGTTCAGAGCCTTGGGCACATGCAGACTGGTGTTGGGATGTCTCTAGCAATACCAGTAGAAGTTAAACCCTGTCTGAGTGTTTCTTACAACCGGAGTTACCAGATAAATGAACATTACCCTTGTATTACTCCGTGCTTTGAAAGGTGATTGTATGCAAGTAATAACTGACCCAAACAGGCCTTGCAGCTCTGGGGCAGGCTCTTGTAAACTTCTCTTCAGAAGGAAAGGGATCCAGATAACACCAGACAGAACTCTGCAGGTACCACAGCAGGAAGACTGAATATCCCTGCGTATCACAGCATCATGAGTATCCTGTTACAGCAAAACCCTGTGTAACAAAAATGTTCAAGCCCTAGCTGACGGTCCCAATATTTCAAAATATTCAATACAGCAGAAATTTTGGACAGACTGCAGATGGCCATTTTCAGATTTGACCTGTGGTAGGCTTGGACTCTTGCTTGGATTAGATGTCAAAGACTAGTGTTTATCTATGGACTTGCCAAACCGTTTTTCATGAAGGAAAGTTAACAGTATTACTTTTTGAAGACATTTTTAATTCAGTTTTGAGGGGTTTTTGGGGTTTTTTTTTACCTGACGTGAATTTCTAAGTTTAAATTCATCTGTGCTATACCAATCTGTGCAGTAAAAAATTGTGTCAGATTATGTAAGTTCCTGTCATAAATAATGTAGGTATCTGAATTTATTTACTAAAATTAGGTGTGGAATAGATCTCTTATCTTGAAATCTTGGTTATATTTGTGTTTTTCCCTAAGTGATCCAACTCACATCTATAACATGAAAACACATTTAACTCAGGGAGTTTGTACTACTTGGAAACATTTAACTGTAATGCATCATACTTTGGGATGTTAGAGTGTGAACTACCTTTATAACATGCTAAACTATTCCCCTAGGATGTGTTTTCCAATGAGATCATAATATTGTAGCCCAGAATGATTGGAATGTGGTTCTGTAATTCATGTATAGGTTTGAAGTTGTCAGTGCAATTGAGATTTATAGTCTGATTTGATGTTATTCCTAAAAGAGCTTTTTCAAGGGAAGGAATAGCTAAAATATGTCCATATTAGAATACAGTCCTGTAGGTTATTCTGGAATGGAGGGCAGCCAGGATTTACTCAGGTAGTGCTAGCCCAGCACTTGTTATGTGGAAGACAGGTTTGGTAAACAGCCTCCAGCTGGTTGGTCTGAGCAGACAGGGATACTGATTACAAGATTGTAATAGCCACTTTCACTTGGCCCTGCAACTGCCCTGGGACATTTCACTCTGCTGGTGGTGAGTGAAAGCAGCAATAATAGTCATTATAGTAAAGGCAATTTGGGCATAAAGTGTTTGAGAGAATAGACATTAAAAAGTTAAAAATGTAATAACTGGTAAATACATCCTTATCTGTGGGAGGAAACAGATTTGATAGAGGGAAGTTTCTCGTTTAAAAATTAGTGTGTCCATTTGTGTTCTTTTAAAGGTAGCACTTGAATAGAAGGGTCCGCATGGCAGATGTGTGACTACCACAATGTGCATTGAAGACAGACTTGTTACAGAGCTGTGGGTATGCAGCAGGTGATTCCATAATCAAGTCAGTGGCCTTTGTTAAGAAGGGTAGGGCTCAACATAGTAGTGGGGTGATCCAGAGGCTCCAGTGGATGAGTGTGAGGGAGTGGCTTCTGCCAACCTGAATTCTTAGAAGACATGCCTTATCCTTAAAAGGAAAACACTTATGTTTAGAGTATACAGGGCATAATGTGGATTTCATAGCCCAGCAAATGGCACAAAAGCCACTCAGGTAAGAACATTCATGGCAGTTTTTAAACATGAAAATTGTTTTCTGAAAGTATCACTTTTCCTCTTTAAAAGGGCTGCTAATTGGATTTTAATCATTCTTAACAAAACTTGAATTACATGGGGGAAAGTACGTTCAAAAGATAATATCAGCCAGGTGCCAGTGGTTCATGCTTGTAATCCGAGCTACTCAAGAGACTATTTGGAGGATCAAGGTTCAAAACCAGCATTCATGAGACTCCTATCTCCAGCAAAAAGCTGGGCCAGATGTACATCATAAGTTGGTAGAGTGCCAGCCAGAAGTAAGCAAGCTGAGCAAGAGAGCAAGGCCCTCATTTCAAGCTCCAGGACCAGCATGAAAAAGAAAAAAAAAGATAATGTTCATTTTCACGAATAGAAGCCAGCAACTTTGAATCCAGTTTTCAGTATTGTAACTACCTCAGTAATGCTATGAATGTAAGATAATTGGGATAAAGATCCTAACTTGAAACAACAACTAGTGCCTGTGGTAATTTAATGTCTTGTCAAATGCTTTTATTGATTGGTTTGTATGTCTCTTGTTATAGAAAAATATGCCTTTTTGAAAAGTTTATTAACACTTTTCCAGTTTATATTTTAAAAAGCTAAAGAACACTGGATTAATTTTTTGAGGGGGGGGCTTAGAATAAGATAATTGGTTAATTGATTACTATTGCTGCATACCCAGGGTAGGATGGCTTTTTTTAAAACATTAGGTTTCAATATAAATACAACTCAACAACTGTTAGATTGGGGGGGGATGTGTAGGGTTTGTTTTGTTTAATTTATTGATTAGTCCTTGAAGATTTTTTTTTTTAATTACTGGACCATCGGATGTGTACTGTGAAGAGATTAATGGTATGTATAAAGGGCTTTACCAAAGTCCGCTAAATAGACACTACTCAAGTACAGACTGTAAACCAAAATGTATCAGTGTATGACATAAATTACAAATAGTAAGTATGGTGCTAAAGTCTACACCAATGGAACTAGATGAGTGCTATGCACTTAATTTTAAAATAAACTAGTTTTCACTAAATTGGCCTTGGTGGTTTTGTTTTAAATGTAGTTTGTACTTTGTAGCTCCATCAAGTCATGTTATTGTATTAGACATGATTATATTTACTCAGGCATCCAGCTATTGAATATAGCCACAGGGGTGGGACACAGTTGCCCCTTTATGTCCAAGCATGGAAGCCCACAGACTACAATGGACACCACTTTTGCCTTTTGAGCTTAAATTGACTCTTACGTTAACAACTGCAGCCTTGATTTATTATACAATGATGGAAGCTTGAATAAGCATATAATCTTTTTCTTTTGCCAGTCCGGAGGCTTGAACTCGGCCTGGGCACTGTCCCTGGGCTGTGTTTTTGCTCAAGGCTAGCATTCTACCACTTGAGGCACAGTGCCACTTACAGCTTTTTCTGTTTATGTGTACTGAGGACAAACCCAGGGCTTCATGCATGCTAAGCAAGCACTCACCAGTAAACTCATTCCCAGCCAAGCATGTAATCTTATACCTACAAAAGATAGGGACACAAATGGCCAAAGCATTGAGAGAACTGGGTTAGCAGTCTGTTCGCCTAAATTATTATTTACCACTTAATTCAATTCAAACCTTCCAGATGGGATTTTGTTTGAAACATAAACCAATTCATTTGTACATGTAAGTTATTTCTTGCTCTGGCACTGTGAAAGGTTTAACAATAACCAACCCTTTATATACAATGTTCTTAAGGGCTGAATTTAAGAAAGCAACAAGCATTCTACATCAGGGCAAGCCGTGATTTGATTTTGAATCCCAAGTAGCAAATTGGAAACAACTGTTTCTTTGTGCATAAAGCAGCCATCTTCATTTTTAAGCAGCTTGCATGTGTAGCTTGATAGATAGGACTAACACACTAGACGCTATTTGAATAGCTTAATCCAGAACTCTTTCTTACCATTTTAGTTTAGGACTTGCTTAAGGTCCATCCTTAAGTACCTGAGGCTTAAAGGGGAAAAAAAAAAAGTTGACAACAAGCTCAGGCTTTGGAAAAGTTTATCTAAGTTTATAAAATTATTAAGGTTTGGTGGTATTGGAGAAAATGCATCTCATGACTTCTCTGAGAAAATGGGAGGTCAAATACTCTGCCAAGAATAAAGGTTTAGGGGCCTGAAGGTAAAGGCCAAGGTGAACAGAAGAGTTCCTGAAGTCCTGTGTGGTTAGTCTGTGCCATAGTGCTAGCTGTGTGGTAACTTTGTCAGTTGTGGGGCTTGAACTCAGGGCCTGGGTACTGTCCCTGAGCTCTTTTGCTCAAAGTTAGAGCCTTTTTTTTTTCTGCTTATGTGGTGCTGAGGAATCGAACCCAGGGCCTCAGGCATGCAAGGCAAGCGCTCTACTAATGAGCCACCTTCCCAGCCCCAGTTAGAGCTTTTTGAATGGTTAGTTGGAGATAAGAGTCCCACAAACTTTCCTACCTGTGCTGGCTTTGAATCATGATCCTCATCTCTCAGCCTCCTAAGTAGCTAGTATTACAGGTGAGGGCCACTGGCACCCAGTATAGTTACATTTTACATTTGTTCACTTCCAAATTTTTACCTATTTGCAAAATTTCAAAATATTTTTCAGCGGGGCTGAGAAGGTGGCTCAGTGGTAGAGCGCTTGCCTTGCATGCTCGAGGCCCCGGGTTCGATTCCTCAGCACCACATAAGAAAAAAAGCCGGAAGTGGTGCTGTGGCTCAAGTGGTAGAGCGCTAGCCTTGAGCTGAAGAGCTGAGGGAAAGCGCCCAGGCCCAGAGTTCAGGCCCCACGACCGGACCCAAAAAAAAAAAATTTTTTTTTCAGCTACAGTTTTTCTAAAACTTCTAACAAATCATTCATGCTGTTTCTATATGTATCTCCACAATGCTCACAAAAACTTAGTAAGTCATCTATGTATATATATTTTTTAATTTTTTTGCCGTTATGGGGCCTGAACTTGGCCTGGGCGCTGTCCCTCAGCTCTTCAGCTCAAGGCTAGCTCTCTACCACTTGAGCCACAGCACCACTTGCTGCTTTTTCTACTTATGTGGTGCTGAGGAATCAAACCCAGGGCCTCATGCATGCAAGGCAAGCACTCTACCACTGAGCTACCTTCCCAGCCCTCATCAATATTTTTAAACTTAAAAAAATGAATATATATGAAACTTACTTTGGGCAATTTAAAAATAAAACCAGAGGCCTGATTGTGTGGCTCAAGTGCTAACCATGAGTGAAAAGGCTTACCAAGTACCTGAGTTCAAGACTCAACCAGAGCATGTCCCCATATACACAAACACAATAAAGCCAGTTACTGGTGGCTCCTTCTTGTAACCCTCAATATTCAGAATACTAAAGTTCTAGAGCATTAAGATTTGAAACCAGTCTAAGCACAAAAAAAAAAAAAAAGCCACGAGACTTATCTCCAAAATAACTAGTAAATAGTAGAGTTAGGAACATGACAAGTAGTAAGAGTGCCAGTGGAGCAAGCATGAGCTGAGTTCAAATACTGGTTCGGAGGAAAAACAAAACAGCTGGGTACAATGGTACACATCTGCAATTCTAGCACTGGAGGCTGAGACAGGAGGGTGGAAAATGTGAGGTTCACCCAGGCTACATAGTTGTATATTGTTTCAAAAATAAAGGCCACAGGTTGAGAGTATGGTTCAAGTAGTTGAACACTTGCCTAGCAAGAATTTAAAGTTCAATATTGCCAAAAACAAAATAAATAGGCTAGGCATGATGGTTGATGCCAGTAATACCAGCTACTTGGAAAGCTGAAAGGGATCATGGTTTAAAGATAGCCCAGGCAAAAGTGAGACCCTATCTTAACAAACAAAAGCTAGGTGTAGTAATGTGTATCTGTGATCCCAGTTACAAGGGAGGCCACAGATAGAGTTGCAGTTTGAGGCTGGCCCACGCAAAAATTGTGAACCTGTATGAAAAATAAAAACTAGCTGGGCACTGGTGGCTCATGCCTGTAATCCTAGCTAATCAGGAAACTAAGATCTGAGCATCACAGTTCAAAGCCGGCTTGGGCACGAAAGTCCTGAGACTCTTATTTCCAATAAACCACTCAGAAAACCGGAAGTGGCACTGTGGCTCCAGTGGTAGAGCCCTTGCCATGAGCTGAGGAGCTGAGGGTCAGTGCCCAGGCCCAGAGTTCAGTCCCCACGACCAATAAAGAACTGAATGTGTGGTTCAACTGGCAGAGCAGTTGCCTAGCAAGCACAATGCCCTGAGTTCAAACCTCAGTACCACCAAACAATAAATAAAAATATCCCGGCGCAGGTGGCTCACACTTGTCATTCTAGCAGTCCTGGAGGTGAGATCTGAGGGATCGTGGTTCAAAGCCACCCCAGGGAAGAAAGTCCATGAGACTCATCCCCAGTTAACCACCCTCTCCCCAAAAAAAGCCAGAAATGGAGTGTGGTTCAAGTGGTAAAGTGCTATTCTTGAGCACAAAAAGCTCAAAGGCAATGCTGAGGTCCTGAGTTCAAGCCCTATGACCGGCACACATCCACACCATATACACATACAAAATAATAAATCAGTTATGATTTTTGTTTAAAAGTCTATGCCAGCATTTCAATTTTAAAATACTTGTTCAAGGAACAAAAGACATTACACACTTGATAGTATTCGAATTGAAAGGAACATATTGTATGCGTTGTAATAATGCAATTCTCAATGAAAAAAAAAAAGGTAGCAAGAACTGAGGGTATAATTCAAGGGCTAGAGTACCTGCCTAGGAAGGTAAGACTCTTAAGTTCAAACCCTAATGCCACCAAGAAAAATGGTATCAAAACATATATTTTATTACAAATTCAGTCAAACATAACTTTTGGAAAACATTCCTAATAGGAAATACTGACTTAATTCATTTAGTAGATATTTATTGAGCACTTAGTACATGTTAAGTACTGGGAATTCACATATGGAAAAGAAATAGTTCCTACTTTTCCACTACCAGGAAGCTTCTGTCTTGAAATATATATATCTGTAATACAGCAATAAAATGTAATATAGAATTAGGGTTGACAATGGGCACATCAGTTTACATTTTGACATCTCTGAAGTCATTGACATTTTACAAAGTGATCAAATCAGGCAGCCACTGAGATGGAGTTGTCACTGACAGTGAGGCCGCAAAACTTGCAGGAGCGCGAGAAGCTTGAAGAAGGTCGCAGGTTCAGTGATGAGACCGCTTCTGGAGGGCTCGGGATTCAGGAAAACATAATGGCTCGAAGCATTGACTTACTACCCGCGGAGAGGCAAGAGTTGGGTGACATTTGTCTCAACTGTCAAAGCAGGGTAGGAGTTTAGGCGTGTGTGGTGTGTTCATTCTCTCACTAAAGCGCTCAGTTCAGGGAGAGAAAGGGAAGTAAGTCGACAGGCACCAGTCTCGTGGAGACCCTTGGCAGTCCCCGCCCCACTCCGGGTTGCGGGAGCCCCGAGTCCGCCCTCGGAGCCCGGCGGGCGGCTGTGAGCGCGGAGGGAGCGGGAGGCCTCCACAGCGGAGGGGGCCACTTCGCCAGAAAACCGTGGCGAGTGAGCCGGAAGCGCGGGGGCACACTTTCCAGAGCCGTCGGCAGTACCCCGCCGCCGACAGGCTCATCCTTTGCCTCTCGACAGGCTTTCTTGAAGTCCCAAACTCTGGACGCCTTCTGGGTAGCATCTGACTCGATCTCCATTAAGGCCCCTTACTGATGACAGCCATGACAGCTGCATCCGGGTATTTTTTTGAGTCCCATCCTGAGGATCCCGGAAGTGACGGGGCGCGGAAGGATACGCGCTCTTCTTTGGGAGACTGAGGTGAAGGGGTTTCCGGAAGTGGGCGCGGTAGGCTTGCTGGTGGGGCGGGGCGGGGCGGGGAAGTGGGGGTGGGGGAGGGGATACCAGTCCACTCACCCAAATAGGTTTTAGAGCTTAGACCTCTAGCACCAAGCTTGGTGCCTGTATCTCTCTGACATTCTGCCTTTAAAAGAAAAAACAACCCAAGGGAGCAGATTTCACGTTTCCATGGGGAACTAGGACAAGTGATTAGTCCAAGATCATGCACCAGGCTCCCCTGACCCAGGCACCTTCGTGGTGACTCCAGGTTGGAAAGCCGAGCCCGGGCACTTGGCATTCTGGTATGTCACCTCTGCCTGCACCTTCTTCACCCCGGCATCCTGTTGCTTAGGGAGTGGGCCTTGTATTTTAGGGTGCAAATACAACTTTTATTTTCGGGCACTGAGGATTGAATCCGAGACCTGAACGCAGGAGTGAAATTTTAAGCAATTCAGACTTGGCAAAATAGAGCGCTGTCCTCCAACATCATGGTACATTTTCAACTGTGACCTATTGGTGGACTTTCAATGGGTGACGCAAGAAAAGCAGAGTAAAAGTAGAAGGGAGAAATGACACAGGATCAAGGGAAGAAGAGAAATAATGGAAGAGAATGATTTAGGGGTCAAGGTTATGTTGGAATTTTCAGGTAACATGTAATAATCCTTTTATCCAAATCCTGGCATTAGCCAGATTGTCCAATAAAACTTAATTACATATACTGCCAGCAAGTGTCTGCTCAACAGATTTAACACAATAGCTCCTCCCTTCCCTCCCCCTTGAACTCAAGGCCTAGGCACTGCCCCTTATTTTTTTTTCCATTCCAAATTGATGCTCTGCCACTTGAGCTCCACTTCTGGCTTTTTGGTGATTATGAGTCTAATGAACATTCTTGCCCAGGCTAGCTTTCAACCCTGGTCCTCAGATCTCAGCCTCCTAAGTAGTAGGATTGCAGTCATGAGCTGCCCAGCTTAACACAATAAGTCTTACCAAAATTTCTCTTGTATATTCATATTTGAACAAAATTTGATATAGAAGAACAATAAGTAGAAAGTGAAATTCCATGGTTTTTATTGTTGTTCCCACTTACTATACCATGCATTCATGCCATGATTAGTAGTTTAAAAGGATATTGCCAGCTGGAAGGCTTGTCAATAACATACAATGCAGCAACTCTAAAACAAAGTAAGGTGCTGAAAAAGGAATGTGAAAAAGAAATCGTTGTTAGTCTGGCTTTCCTCGAAAATGGTGTTAAGGTAAAGAAATGTTATGAGGACAAATACCTATGAGAGACAATAGGGAAAGTTTAAGGAGGCTGCAAAAGTCACCTCATAATCTAAAACTGAGTAAAGCAGAGGAGGGAGGGAAGTTGGGGGAAGTGTACAAGACTGAAGGAAATTCACAATCCAAAAGTCACTGTCAAAGGAGTTCTTCCCCCAGGAATCAGTCTGCCCCATTTTCTCTGCTTCACTTAAGTCATCAGATGCAAATATGACAAAGGATTTCTGAATAAAACACTGGAGGCCTTGATCACTTTTAGATAGCCACATCTAAGCATTGTTTTTGTAATTATTAAAAACATCCATTCTCAAAAGATGACTTTGAAAAAGATAATATAAAGAGGAGGCGTTTCCTAGTGGGTCATTGTTATACATTAAGTGTAGTAACAGTGGATTTGATGACACTACTCAGAGAACTTAATATGTGTTCTCTGGGGTTTAAAAGGTGTCATGATTTTCTGACCCACATGTGGAATATTCCAAGGGGAAGAGAGCCATCTCAATGAAAAGTTTTGATAGAATGAAGGAGAGTTGCTAAAATGATATTAACTATCACTGTTAGTTCATCAAAGCAATTGGTGCCTGATGTTTCTTATTTTCAGATTTGTGCCAAGTGAGACAGAGCAGTAACTGGAGGGGATTGAATGCCCATAAACTTGTCCCAGGAAAACTGGGGTCTTTTCTTACTATTTAAAGTTGCAAATCCTGGGAACCTCTCAGTCAGGATTGTTGGTAATTCTGCATGTCAGAGCGGCAGCCTCCAACAACCCAAACATTTATCCAGGAGAGGAAGCATCAAGTTTAAGTTTCATACGGATCCAAAGGGTTGGAGCCAACTGAAGACCATTCCAGTGTTAAACTGAATTTTAGAAGAGAATAATTAGAAAATGATGTGGAAGTAAAACTTGATACGCTTTTTGGAGTATTGGACTACTTTGGAGCTCAGACAAACTACCATAGATGAAATGATTTACATAACCATCTTATTTTCTTACATTTCTGGAGGCTAAAAGTCCAAGGTCAAGGAACCTTGACCCTGGTGATAATCCTCTTACCTTCTTGTTAGTGGCTGGCTTTTTGTTATGTTTATATATAACCTTTGCCCTCTGCCTGCTTGAAGTAGGAGGAAGAGAGGAAGGGAAGAGAGACTGAAAGACAGAGTGGCTGAGGAGGCTGAGGCTTTGTAATATCTTTCTTTTCCATACACTTTTTATTAGCATATATTACTTATACAGGGAGACTCATTTCACTGTGACATACATTTCCATGAATGTATATAAGGTATAGTAATCCACCCCCCAAAGCACTCCCTTCTCCCCCTCCCTTCCTAATACAATGTCGAGGTTTCACTTTTATTTTCATACTATTTTGACAATATCCATTTCCTTCCTCCCCAAAGTACCTATCTCTCTTTCCTGTACTCCAACCCCCCTACTGATCAATAGCTTTCACGGAAGTTCTTTATACCGATGTCATATGAAGTTGCAGGGTGGCCCCAAAATAGTCAATACAATCTTTTCATTGTAGGCACACTGATCAATGGACACTGATGGCTCACCCCTGTAATCTCAACTACTCAGATGGCTGAGATCTATGGATCTAGGTTTGAAGCCAGGCCAGGCACAAATCTGAAACACTCCTATCTCCATTTAACCAGCAAAAGGCCACAAATGGTGTGGCTCAGGTAATGGTAGTGTGCCATCCTTGAGCAAAAAAAAAAAAAGCTATGTGAGAGCACCAGACCCTGAGTTCAAGTCCAACAATATGGTGTCTCTCACCCAAGAGCAAGCATGCACGTGTGCACACACACAACACTGATCTTGTTGATTCAGAGACACACTCTTATGATTTCATGGAACCTTATTTATTTTTAGAGATCCTCACCTCCAAATATAGCCACAATGGGAGTTACAGCTCAAAACATGAGGGGGCAGAAACAGTGCATAACAGTACAAGACTGTGGCCTATAGAGGTATCTTTGTTAAGGGCATGACTCATACTCTGATAGAAGAGAAATGCTACGTTGACTTTTGTAGCCAGCCATGCTGTTTGTCTTCAATGTTTTACAAAGGCTGGGGGGTGCAGGGAGACCTTTTGAAAGATGGTGGGACCTTTAAGAAGTGAGGCTTTGTGGGAGGAAGTGAGGTCATGAGGGCCGTGCCCTGCGAAGGGGATTGTGGGAGATGAGACGCTCTTTCTTTCTCTTTCTCTTTCTGGCAGCGAGCTGGAAGCTTCGTTTCTCAACCGTCCGCTCCCTCGGTATGGCGTCCCAGTAGGCCCAAAGCGACTGGGCCACTGGACTGAGACCTCCTAAACCGTGAGCAGACTTAGCCTTCCCTCTTTTTCTAGGTTCGTTGTCTAAGGTGCTTGATTGCAATAAGGTGGAAGAGACTAATACATGTCCCTGCATCAACAAAGGAAGCTGTATCCTGTGTGGAGATAGTTTCGACCCTTGAACCTTTTAAACATCCTTTTAGTCTTGTCCTAAGAAAAGTTAGAGGACTCTAAAGAGGGTCGAAGGGAATGTTCACATTTCAGAACTGATGGGAAATCTACAGGAGACTATGTAGGAGGCCTGGGATTAAGCCCTGAGATTTGTCCTATTTCAGGAATTCAGCAAATGGTGGAACTGTTCTAAATAGTGGATGCGGTGTTGTTTACATATATGGTAATTGAACTTTTAAACAGGTTGCACAAAATGTATGTTACAACTGGTGACCAGAAGATCTAATTAGATTGGATTTACAAATAGGAACCTAAGTAGTTTTAAGGCAGACACAAAGTAAAAAGGGAAAGTAAGAACAAAATACTGTAGCTTTTGTTGCTTTTTGTTTTGTTTTTAAAGACCTGGAATTACACCTTGTGTAACATTCACTTGACACTTACTTAGCTGCTGCTTTGTGGATGTGTTTGCTTGTGCACCAATGTTAGGGCTTGAACCCAGGGCCAAGGCATTGTCCCTTAGCTTTATGCCCAAGGCTGAACCTCAACCACTTCAGCCACACCTCCACTTCTGACTTTTTAGTAGTGTATTGGAGACTTCCAGGGATTTTCCCGCCTGGGCTGCCTGAGATCCTCAGATCTCCGATAGGATTACAGGAGTGAGCCATCGTTCATTATTTTTTGAGTAAATTTTACAACTATGCTCAGGATGTCTGGGACTTCAATCCTCCCATTTACACTTCCCACATAGATGGGATGACAGAAACACACTACTATACCCAGATTTCATTGGTTGAAATAAGGTCTCATAAACTTTTTGTCCAAACTGGCCTTGAACCAAAATCCTCCTGATCATTTCCCTGATTTTAATTGGTTTTTCTTATTATTGAGTTATGATTGTTCTTTACATATCATATAGATCCTTTATCAGAAATACAATTTTCAAATCCTTTCATTCCACATTACAGTATATTTACTTCAAATTATATTCCTGCATAAAAAGTTCATAGAACATAGGCATTTCCATAAGGATCTAAATGCAGAGTGATGCCAAGGAACCAGCCCTATGTACTTAAGGTGAAGGTAACATCAAAAGTAACATGTAGGTCAGGAACAGCTTGGAAGCTTGAAAAATGAGGAGGCCTAGGTGTCAGTTACAGTTCTCCACTGCATTTTATGGAAGCCAGTTTAAGCAGAAGGAGTTAAAAATACTTGGATGGGATGGGATATAGTTTAGTGGCAAAGTGCGAGCCTAGCAAGTGCTACATCCTGGGTTCAACCCCCACTACCAAAAAAGAAAAGATAAAAAAGGAGGTTCACAGAGTCTCTAGGATAATCAGAGAAATCTTGGACACTAGCCACCAAGACATACTCCTAAGTTCACACTGGAAGACTACATAGTGAGAACATCCCATCTCCACCTTCTGGTTAGACACTGGTTTATACCAATGATGATATTGCCACTGTTGGCTCTAAAATTTCATTGTACCAGCCACCATCCCCCAACCTTTATTTGCACCACTGATTTCCAGTTTACATCCTGCAGAAGTGACTCACTGAATATTATAAATGTGTGTCATTGCATTTACACAGGTATTTCCAAACAAATGCCTACAACTGTAGGGTTTAAAGAGAAGCACTTCTATTTTATACTTATGCTGGAGGTTAAATCATACCTCCTAAATGTTCAGAAGTGGGCTGGGAAGGTGGCTCAGTGGTAGACCGCTTGCCTTGCATGCCTGAGGCCCTGGGTTCGATTCCTCAGCACCACATAAGCAAAATGAAAAAAGCCGGAAGTGGCTCTGTGGCTCAAGTGGTAGAGTGCTAGCCTTGAGCTGAAGAGCTGAGGGACAGTGCCCAGGCCCAGAGTTCAGGTACCCGACCGGACCCAAAAAAAAAAAAAAAGTAGAAAAAACAAAAAACTAAAACTAAATGTTCAGATGTTTATACTTGCATAGTCTGTAATAATGCCAGTTTCCTTGCCTACAGTACACTTGTATTTCAGAGTTGTTTTATAGAGGACTTGGTTTTAGCTTCAGAATTTAGAAATTGTCTATCTTTTACAAATTCAGAACATTTCTTTTTCCTTCTCCTCCCTCCCTCCCTCCCTCTCTCCCTCCTTCCCTCTTTCCTTTCCTTTCCTCTCCCTCCTTCCCTTCCTTCCTTCCTTCCTTCTTTCTCTTTCTTTTTTGGTCAGGCTTGGGGCTTGAACTCTGGGCACTGTCCCTCAGCTCTTCAGCTCAACGCTAGTGTTCTACCACTTGAGCCACAGTGCCACTTCCAGTCTTTTATTGGAGATATGAGTCTCACAGACTTTCCTCCCTGGGCTGGCTTTGAACTGTGATGCTCAGATCTCAGCCTCCTGAGTAGCTAGGATTACAGGCGTGAGCCACCGGAGCCCTATTCAGACTATTTCTATGAGCTTCATTTACTGGTACAAATGATGTGTACATGATAACCATGTTGCCAGGATAGATAGCTGTTCCACAGTGTTCACTCTCTACTTCTACAATTTGTAAAAATTCCAAATTCTTTTTTTTAAATTTTATTTGTGAACATACTGTACAGAGGGGTTACAATTATATGGGCAGGATAATGTGTACATTTCTTACCAAGCATTGCAGCCTCCTCCTTTTGTTTACCCTTCACATCCCTTCCCAGCCTCCCCCCACCCCCCAAAAAAATTCCAAATTCTTATCTATATCTTGGTCATGGCCAGCATCCAAACCTACTGAATACATGTCAGCAATTTTTGCAAGAAAATATCAGAGGTAATAGCCTTTTACTAATGCATATTCATTGTACAAAGTAATTGGTTTCAGTATGACATTTTCATACATGCATTGAACATATGCATTCCCTTTTTTTTTACTCCCTCCTTCCCCTCTCCCTAGCATAGCAGGTCTTTTTTCCAGTCATTGGGCTTGGGCTAAGGGCCTGGATGCTGTCCCTCAGCTTCTTTGTGGTTAGGCTGGTGCTCTACCACTTGAGCCACAGTGCCACTTTTGGCTTTCTCTGAGTAGTTTATTGGAGATAAGAGTCTCATGGATTTTCCTGCCCTTGCTGGCTTCAAACCACAACTTTCAGATGTCAGCCTCCTGAGTAGCTAGGATTATAGGTATGAGCCACCAGTGCCTGGCAGCATAGTACTTTTTAAAGAAATGCAGAGATTTATACTACATAGAAAACCTCAAATATATATGAACCAGTTGAAAACAGTCAGAATATGAAGGTGAAGAAATTTTAGGACCATCTTTGTGTGTGTGCAAACACACACATGCACATTTGTGCAACTAGTGGGGTTTGAACTCAGGACCTGGGTGCTGTCTCAGCTTTTTTGCTCAAGGCTGACACTGTAGCCACAGTTCTACTGGAACATGTTAAGTTATTTAGTTTACATATGCTTGTGTGTGTGTGCACACACTCACATCAGTTCTGGGGCTTGCACTCAGGGTTTGGATGCTGTCCCTGAGCTCTTTTGCTCAAGGCTAGCACTCTCCACTTGAGCCACAGCTCTACATCTGGCTCTTTGGTGGTTAATTGGAGGTAAGAGTCTCATGGACTTTACTGCCCAAGCTGGCTTTCAACCATGATCTTCAGATGTAGCCTCCTGAGTACTCCTGAGTAGCTAGGATTACAGGCATGAGCCACCAGCACCTGGCTATAAAAGTTTTTTAATATACACAGAAGTGATATAAATAGACCATGACTAAAGAAATAAAGTTTTACTTCAACAAATGCATGATAAATTTTTGAAGTGGTAATAAAGTATTGTTAGAAACATTCTTTTAGATTCTTGGATTCAATGAAAGACAAACAGTAATTGCATGTAATATCCATTCTTACCTTTGTAAAAGGACAGTTGTCAAGTTTAGCAGGGTACAGAACTTTCCAAAATAAGGAATTAGCCTCCTCTAAGTAGGTCACTTGGCTTAGTACTGACCATTGAGATGGACAGAAAAGATGTGGGCAAATTTCAATTCATACCTCTGAGAAAGCGAAGGTGTTTCCTGAAGGTGTGCCCTTTCCTTCTACTTCTCTTTTACTTAATGGAATCAAGATATAGTGGTGGGTAACTCTGAGCCACCAAGGGTAGAAAATTAAGAATGGATAGACAATGAAATGTAAGGGATGTGGGCCCCTGACACTGTATCAGTCCTAGACTGCTTAAAACTAGACTTTTACAAGAGACATGTAAGTTTCTAACTGCGTAGTACTTAGACTCTAATGAATAGAACCTACACGGTTGACTTATAATGAATATTAATTACGATCATGTAGAGGGCCTAGCGCAGGTAGATAACCCTTGAGTTTTGTAGTAACTTACTTTAAATACTGAAAATAAGGTAGGATGGATCTTAAATGTTAGTTTCTTTTCCCTTTTCTTTGTATATTCACTTATTGAACTCCTACTATTTGCCAACTATAATGCTTAAGTCTTGAGGAAACTGTACAATAATTTGTAGTAATAAAATATTCACCAAAAACTAAGTGCTACAAGTGTTTAGTTTTCAGGCAAGGGCAGGTCTTGAGGCAGGTAAAAATGTCTGATAGGAAAGAGCAAAGAGGAGCTCATAAGACCAGCAACTGCATCCTGTTGTTAGCCCATCTCTGGCTTGCCCACTTCTGTTGAAGGCAGACAAAAGGCCTTTCCTTTTTTCTACTATAAAGACCAGCCAGAAATGACAACTGCAAAGATGAGTTCACAGTTATCACTAGCCTCATAAGGACTTTAAACTGTGAAAGAAGAGAGACAAATAGGGTATTCACAGTCAATGAGATAACTAATAATTAGTAAACTAATATTCTTAGAGTAGAAAATTGATACATAGACCAGGAATAAGTTTTCTAAATCAATTGCAGATATTGGAAATTGAAATATAATTGCTAAAAGTAACACCTCAGTTCATGGACTGAGCAGCAGAGTAGATGGAGGCTGGGAGAGTTGAGAGCTAAGAGGGACTTACCCTAAGGGTATATGAGCTGGGTGCCAATGACTCACACCTGTAATCCTAACTACTCAGGAGGCTGAAATCTGAGGTTCGTGGTTCAAAGCCAGTCCAGGCAGGAAAGTTGGTGAGACTCCAATGAACTATGCAGTAAAAGCCAGAAGTGGTGCTATGGCTCAAATGGTGATGTGTTAAGCAAAAGAAGCTTGGAGACAGTGTTGAGGCCCAGAGTTCAAGCCCCAGCACCAGGGGATTAAAAGAGTATATGATTAGGGGGTAAGCACGTTAACTGCTGTTAAGAATGCTACTTTTCTAAACCCTTATAAGTATCTAGATACTTTCAACTGGATGATAATGAAGTAAAAGTTGGGGAATGCAGCTAACAGAGCACTTAAAGGGGAATTTGTATGTTTAAATGCCTGCATAAGAAAGGAGAAAGGCTGTAAACAGTTTAGTGATTTGCTTAAAAAAAATTAGAAACAAAAAGTTAACCCAAAAGTTATGAAAGAAGGAAATAAGATAAATAGTAGAAAGTAATAAAATATTCAGTAAAGAAGATTAACAAATCCAAAAGTTTGCTTCCTTGACATAACTCTTAAATCTCTAGGAAAACAAGGGCAGGAGGAAACAAAGGAAAGGTAGATCACAAAAAATTTATATCAGCAAAGTATAAAGTAAGATAAAATATTTTCTACAACTAGGAAAATGATAAGATCTTAATGTTGATAAAATGAATGTTTAAACAAGATATACAAATTCTAAGTGTTTTCACATTCCTATTGAAGCCACTTACAGGCTTTATCCAGTCAGTTAACTTTCTAATAGATTGAAATATCCCTACAGGAAGTTACTTGTTTATTTACTTAAGTTATTGGTAGTACTGGGGTTTGCACTCAGGCCTCATGCTTATTAGGTAGCAATTCTACCCAGTCAGTTATAGTATTTTAATGATGTTTTTGTTGTTGTTTTCAAGATTTATCATTGCATTTCTTTTCTCTCTCTTCCTCCCTCCTTCCCTCCCTCTCTCCCTCCCTACCTCCCTTCCATCTTTCCTTCCTTCCTTTCTTTCCGTCATGGGGCCTGAACTCTGGGCCTGGGTGCTGTCCCTCAGCAATTCAGGCTAGCTTTCTACCACGTGAGCTATAGCAACACTTCCAGCCTTTTCTGCTTATGTGGTGGTGAGGAATTGAACCCAGGGCCTCATGCATTCAAGGCAAGCACTCTACCACTGAGCCACCTTCCCAGCCCCTATAATTCTATTTCTAATGGTGTACTTCTAATATTAATGTAGAAACACTGATACTTTTAAAATCTCAATCTGTGTTTCATTCCAACTGCTTTATAGCTCATTGCTTCTTCTTTCTCACATTATTCCTTCATTTTCCTTTGTAATGCAGTTCCCTTTGTTCTGTAGTGAATTTGCATTTAACAGTGAGATTTTATTTGCTACTTCATAACATTAGAACTAAATAGAGCATGGCATTTAATTTGTAGACTCAGCTTGAATGGGAAAATGCTCTTTTGTTAATTTCTCTTGCTCTCACTGTTGCTCTCTTGCTCTTTCATGCTCATGAAGTAATGTTTTACTTTACATTTTATTTCTTAATATTTTTATTGTTATTATAAAAGTGATATAGTAAAGGGGTTACAGTTACATAAGTTAGGTTATGAGTATATTTGTTTTCGGACAGTGTCTCCCCTTCCTTCACCCTCTCCCAGTTTTTCCCTCCTATCCCCACTCACAAGTTGTATAGTTCATTTTCAACATAGTGGCTAGTAAGTACCACTGCTGCATTTGTTCATCTTTTGTTGTTCCTCCATTTCTCTGCCCCTCATTCCGCCCTCCAAAGAAGGATAAACAAAAAAAGGAAGGGAAAAAACAACTCATTTCCTTCCATATCCTAGAGTTCATTTTGATTTCTTTTTCTTTTTTTTTTTTGGTGGTTGTGGGGCTAGAACTCTGGGCCTGGGTGCTGTCCCTCAGCTCAAGGCTAGTGCTATATCACTTGAGCCACAGTGCCACTTCTGGTTTTCTGAGTGGTTTATTGGAGATAAGAGTCTCACAGCCTTTCCTGCCCAGGCTGGCTTTGAACCCTGATCTTCAGATATCAGCCTCCTGAGTAGCTAGAATTACAGGTGTGAACCACTGAGGGTTGGCCAATAAATACTATTTTATGATAAGAGAGCCCATGAAGTAATTTCTGAAGTTGTCTTTCTCTGCCTGCCCTAGGAACAAGATTTGTGTTATAGTTACAGGGCTTCTGTTCTAGAGTAAACTGAGGCTATCCCTGCTCTACATTGAGCCATTAGATAATCCAAGTTTTATCCTGGGGACTTCTTTTTTAATATTATTTTGGGATTTTCTTCTATTTTCTAGTTTTTATGTCTTGCACTTTTTTGGCTTACTCCTTAAATTTAGGGAAGCATTAGCTACTTAAGAAAGTGCTAGGTAAATTTCTTCTGAAAATTTCTTGATTCTATTCATTTAATTGTTTGATTTCTCTTAGAACCATCCTTTTTGCTTAATAGAGAAATCTGATTCCATTTTACTTCACCATCTTTTTCATAGGACCTGTTTTCCTCTGTAAGATTTAATCTGTTTGTATACTGATTATCTAAATTTTACAGTTATTTTACAAATATTTTGATGTGGTTGTTTTGGTATCATGTAGTATGAAATTTCATGTCTTTAAGTTCTGGGATGTTTAATTTATATATAAATTAACATCCTTTCATTCCCTCATCTTCTTGAGTTACCTATTAATTTGATATTAAGTTTAAATGATTTGAATTCTATTAGCTATTGTGAATAGGACTGTTGTAAACATGTGTTACAGATATGTGTCTTCGAAATCTGCTTTCTTTTCTTTTGGACTTTTACCCAGAAGTGGAATTGCTCAACCATGTTGTCATTCTGCCTTTACTGTTTATACAAAATAAATTTTTCCATTACTTGCAGCCTATTTGTTTCTTCGAATTTAGGGCATCATAAGTTAGATTATGATGTTTTGTTTTTTTTTTTCTCAAAGAACTCATTCTGCTAATCTCTATTTTTTTACATTTTTTTATTGTGACAATACCGTACAGAGCAATCTCTATTTTTTAATTCATTTATATTTAAAGTAATTGGTAAGGACTTAGGTCATTTTGCTATTTCTTATATGTCATTATGCCATATAGCTTTTCTGTACCACATTTTCCTGCATTACTGTCTTCTTTTCTCTTTAGTTGATTCTTTTTAGACAGGGTCTTTCTATGAAGCCTAGGTTGGCTTTGAACTCAAAATCTTCCTGTTTCTATCTCTTAACTGTTGGGATTATAGACATGTTTACAGATACCTCACTTGTTTAGCTAATTTGGGACGGAATATTTTGTAGCTATTTTCTTTATGGTTATAATGGCAGTATGTTCAACATTTTAAGAGTTATAATACTAATTATTAGTAATTAATTAATTAGTACATTAATTTATATCAGTTTAACTTCAGTAACTTAAAAAAGGCTGCTCTTTTACAGTCCTGTGCCCACTTCATTTAATTACTGCTATCACAAAATTATATCTCTGCCAGGCACCGGTGGCTCATGCCTGTAATCCTAGCTACTCAGGAGGCTGAGATCTGAGGATCGAGGTTCAAAGCGAGCCCAGGCAGGAAAGTCCGTGAAACTCTTATCTCCAATAAAC
>NW_012267252.1:698550-755793 GCF_000151885.1 Dipodomys ordii
GAAAACTGGAAGTGGCGCTGTGGCTCAAGTGGTAGAGTGCTAGCCTTGAGCTGAAGAGCTGAGGGACAGTGCCCAGGCCCAGAGTTCAAGCCCCATAACTGACTAAAAAAAAATGTGGATGGGGGTGGGAGGGAAAATCTGGGAAGACAGCAAGGGAAAGAGTGATGTTGTCCAAAAAGAATTACTCAACTTATGAAACTCTAATCCTTCTGTATAGAATCTCTATAATAGCAATTAAAAAAAAATCTCTGGGAAAAAAAGATGATGTGCTTGAAATTTGAGATGAGGAAAACATCCTTTAAACAGTAATCTGGGTTCAACATCTTTCCTTACTATTTTCTAATACTGAGGTGGCTTTTATAAAATACAAGCATTTGTATGTTCACTTTTTTTTTTTTGGTCAGTCATGGAGCTTGAACTGTGGGCCTGAGCACTATCCCTCAGCATTTCAGCTCAAGGTGAACGTTCTACCACTTGAGCTACAGTTCCACTTCTGGTTTTCTGGTGGTTTATTGGGAATAAGAGTTTCATGGACTTTCCTGCCCCGGCTGGCTTTGAACCAAGATCCTCAGATCTCAGCCTCCTGAGTAGCTAGGATTACAGACTGAGCCACTGGTACCCGGCTATGTTTACTTTTTTGTATGAAAGTATTGTTAGCAGAAAGCTCATGAAAAGTTCAGTTGTCTTAAATTGTTTTTTCAAGCTTACTTTAATCACAGCCGAAAATACTGTTAATATTCTTTATAAAATCTATTGAGCTTTATAAAAATGACCAAATATGGAAAGTAACTATCCGTATTAATTTATATGATCTTATTGTACTGAATGTGATCTTTGTTGAAGAGGATGATAGTTTGAAGCTAGCTCTGGCAAAAAGTTAATGTAAGCCCATCTCAACAAACTAGATTGGGGGATGGGGACACAGGCACAAATTACAGCTATGTGGGATTTCTACCTCCCAAATAATGAGATTACAGGTATAAGTGGCCATGTCCAAGCTGTTTTTGACTACTATAGCCTGTCCCCCATGCCAAGGACCAGTCTGAGGTTTACTTTTAATGTCTGGTCTTTCCTGAATCTGTGCCTTTCTGTGGACATATGCAAAATGATTTATAATTTTCTTTTGAGTGATTTGGTATGTAATATCTGGCTTCCCAAAGGCAGGGGGAGGGGTTGAGGAAGATGAGGAAGATGAAGTCACTGGCCCTTTAAATTCTCTGGTGGTTAGTTGCTTCTTATTCTACGTCAGGTGATGATAGCAACCGTGGATGTCCCTCCTTCCATCTGCACCTTTATGCTCCAAATATAGAATTTTAGTGACATATGCCTAGCACGTGTGATGCCCGACCCCATCCCCCAGTCAAAAAGAAACAAGGAAAGCTCCTTGAAATCTCAACAACAAACATTTGATTCTTATTGTCTGTCCTGACTCTTTCAGCCTGTGCATCAGTGCATAAACCACTCCAGGAGCAAGTGCCCAACTTCATGCCTAGAGAGCCTACAGTCTGGCAATAATCTGAAACTGACCAAAATTAACTTTAGATTACCAACCAAAGACTTCCCATGGAAATTGCAATTCCCCAGTAGACATCAGAGTAGTTCCAAAATAGTTGCTTCCAGCAGATTCCTCCAATACAACCTTTGACTAGGTAGAAAGATGCTTATAAATTTTAAAATCAATTTTTCTGTGTAGATAGGTCCTGTTTCTATTTCTTTTGTTACAACTTAAGCTAAGAGCTGGATATTGATCACTTATATCTGTTTTTCACTTAGCAGCTACCTGAGGACATTGGGGAAAGGGAGCAAGGAAGTAATTACAGTCTTCATTGGAGCATTTTTCTTTCACTTCAGTCTGCTGAGTGCTATCTTGAGGGACAGTTCCTTTTGTGCATCACTGGTTTCTTGTCAGGCATATAAGTCATCTTAATAACAGGATTAAAGTGCAGACTGGGCCTATGCCTACATTTTTCACTCTCAGTTGAGGTTTTCAGTACTGCAAGATTGATGCTCAAAATAATCTCTGTCTTTGGAGCTGTGCTGTAGCCTTCCCTTTAGATTGCCCTTCTTGTTTAGGAAATCAGTGAAGCATAACCACTGTAGAGTCTCCTTCAGTGCCCCTCTTGTGCTTTTAGGCCAACTTTTCTTTTCTTTTTTTTTGGTCAGTTGTGGGGCTTCAACTCTGGGCTTGGGCTTCAGCTCAAGGTGAGCACTGTACCGCTTGAGCCACAGCGTCACTTCTGGTTTTCTAGTGGTTTATTGGAGATAAGACTCTCATGGACTTTCCTGCCTGGGCTGGCTTTGAACTGTGATCCTTAGATCTCAGCCTCCTGAGTAGCTAGGATTACAGGCATGAGCCACTGGCGCCTGGCTTAGGCTAACTTTTAACATCATTTTACTGTAGAAAATATACAAAAATAGAATTTATTCCTGTGCCCTTCTTTTGGGTCAAGAATATCAACTAATCACTGTACTTTTAAGTATTATTACACCAGTGGTGATACCTCAAATATTAATATTTCGTTGTGTGTGCCAGTCCTGGGACTCTTGAACTTAGGTCCTGGGCGCTGTCCCTGAGCCTTATTTTTTCCCCTTAAGTTAGGGACACAGCCCCACTTCTGGGTTTTTGGTGGTTCATTGGAGGTAAAGAGTCTCACAAATTTTCTTACTTGAGCTGCCTTTGAATGACAATCCTCAGATCTCAGACTCCTGAGTAGCTAGTATTATAGGCATGAAACACCAGTGCCTGGCCAAACAAGACAATTTTTTTTTTTTTTTTTTTGGTCCGGTCGTGGGGCCTGAACTCTGGGCCTGGGCGCTGTCCCTCAGCTCTTCAGCTCAAGGCTAGCACTCCACCACTTGAGCTACAGCGCCACTTCTGGCTTTTTTCTTATGTGGTTCTGAGGAATTGAACCCAGGGCCTCATGCATGCAAGGCAAGTGCTCTACCACTGAGCCACCTTCCCAGCCCCACAATTTTTTTTTTTTTTTGCCAGTCCTGAGGCTTGAACTCAGGGCCTGGGCACTGTCTCTGAGCTTCTCTTGCTCAAGGCTAGCACTCTACCACTTGAGCCACAGTGCCACTTCAGACTTTTTCTGTTTATGTGGTACTAAGTAATTGAACCCAGGGCTTCATGCATACGAGGTAAGCACTCTACCACTAAGCCACATTCCCAGCCCCCAATAAGACAATTTTTTTTTTTTTTTGTCGGTCGTGGGGCTTGAACTCTGGGCCTGGGCGTTGTCCCTCAGCTCTTCAACTCAAGGCGAGCGCTCTGCCACTTGAGCTACAGCGCCACGGATAAGACAATTTTTAATATCAGATATCTCTAGTCTTCAAACTTCTTTCCAAATGTCTCATACATGCCATAAGTAACTTTTTGTTTGGTCTTTTGACTCAGTTTAGAGGTAACTTCACCCATATAGTGATTGGATGAATGATGGAAATGTAGTTTACATCTCTTTTAATCTCTAGGTTTTTCCCTTCCATTTTTTTTATTTCCTTGTAATTTTTTCTTTTTCTTTTTTTTTGGGTCCGGTCGTGGGGCCTGAACTCTGGGCCTGGGTGCTGTCCCTCAGCTCTTCAGCTCAAAGCTAGCACTCTACCACTTGAGCCACAGTGCCACTTCCGGCTTTTTTCTTATGTTGTGCTGAGGAATTGAACCCAGGGCCTCGAGCATGCAAGGCAAGTGCTCTACCACTGAGCCACCTTCCCAGCCCCTCCTTGTAATTTTTTCTTAAGCTGAGAAAACTATCATTCATTCCATGCAGTTTCCCAAAGTTCATAGATGGTTTTGCCCATGGTGGTGTTTTAATACATTTCTCTGACCTCTGTATTTCCTGAGTTTTAAATCTTCATAAGAACTCTTTTGTTCTTCCAAGATGTCTGCTTTTCTTTCTTTTCTGTTGTGATATTGGCAGATGCCAAGCATATTTTATTGCCAGCTAAGTTGTTCGTCCTTCCTTCTTGCTAATTAGAACTACTGTTTAGCTCAAATGGCAATTTGCCACAATCCAGGATAGAAGTCATGACTGACTGAGTCACAACAGTCCTTATTTCCTTTGCTTTCAGTTGTTCTAGAACTAATTAGTGAAATATGAAGAGAAGTTTATTGAAGAAATGTTCCCCTGGACTAAAAATGAGTATAAGAAAAAACTAGTTTTTGCTTCTGCTCACTGCCTGCTTGCACTAGTGCTGAGAGAAAATAAAATGCCTGGTGCCACGGTAGCAACATGATTTCACACTTATTTTTGTTCTTTATATATGACTATCTTCTTATTTTTGGAAACGTAGAGGATTTTATTGTTTCCTACATCTTTGTAGAACAGTTCTTCAATCTGTTTTTACATCTCACTGAGTTTTTCAGTTATGGTCATCTTATTTACTATCAAGTTACATTGCTTTGACAATAATATCTCCATATATGGGACTTCTACATGTTTACAGTGATTTTGTGTTCTTGCTGTATAGGCTGATATATTCTCTGATCTCATTAAACAAGTTTACTTTAGATTCTGTGTCCTAATAATTCTTCCACAAAGAATATATTGTTTGCTTTGATATCTTTCTATTTTGCTTTTCTCATATCTTGGGAACTTGTGTTCCCTGTAAAGGTGTGTGTTGGGTCAGATTGAAAGTGAAGTCGTAGTTAGTGTTGACCCTTAGGGTGTGAGTTTAAGGAGAGAAGAATGAAAGAACCTGAGTTAAAAGGTCAGGTATCACCATGCCATGGCAAAGCATTGTTGCCAGTCTACCCATTGTCTCACTGGGGGCGGGGCAGCTATTTCCTATTTGTTGATTAGCTTTGAGGTCACAATAATTCTTGTTTTTCTCCTTATTTTTTTCCTATTAAGTAGTTTGTTTCTTTATTCAATAAGCAAGACAAGTATTTCTATTATTTGTTCATAGTTAATGAGCCTTTCAGCAATTTTTCTTTTTTTGTGTGTGTGTTGGTTGTGGGGCTTGAACTCAGGGCCTGGGCGCTATCCCTCAGCTCTTCAGCTCAAGGTGGACTCTCTACCACTTGAGCTGCAGTGCCACTTCCCATTTTCTGGTGGTTTATTAGAGATAAGAGTCTTATAGACTTTCCTGCCTGGGCTGTCTTTGAACCGTGATCCTCAGATCTCAGCCTCCTGAGTAGGATTACAGGTGTGAGCCACCAGCGCCTGGCTCAGGAGCTTTTCTTTATCCTTCTAGTGAGCGTACAATTGTAATTCAAATGGGACACTTTTGACTTGTGCAGAGAGCTATAGATAATAGGTTGTCCAAGTCTTTCCTGGGTGCACTCTTTAGTTTACCAACCAAGAGTTAGTTATGTTTTACGTAATTATGAGAAGCTCAGAGGTTTAAATGTCCTCAGCTGGTAAACAGTAGTCAGGTATGCAGATCAACCAATTATTCAAAGTATAAATCTGGATACCCTATCCACATCAATGATCTTTCTCAAGTATGTAATATTCCAGAATCCTTTTTTTAATCCCTTATTCTTTCCTTTGTAGTTGTTTTATTTTCTCTTTTAATCATCTTCTTTTTTTCCCTTGTTTCAGTATCTTTTCTTTGCAAACTTCAATGTTTAAAAGGAGGAGGGCCTAGGAAGGTGTCTCAGTGGTAGAGTGCTTGCCTTGCATGCATGAGGCCCTGGGTTTCATCCCTCAGCACCACATAAGCAGAAAAGCCAGCAGTGGCAGTGTGGCTCAAATGGTAGAGTGCTAGCTTTGAGCTGAAGAACTCAGGGGCAGCGCCCAGGCCAGAGTTCAGGCCCCATGACTGACAAAATAAATAGATAGATAGATAAATGGAGAGAAAAAGAATGTGTGAGGGATGTGTGGCAGGGAAGGAGGAATAGAAGGGAAAGAGATAAGGCAGATTTGAGTAATCTACTTTCAGCTTACTTAACACATTCCAATTTTTAAAAAAAAATTTTCTTGTAAAGACGCTGTACAGAGAAGTTACAGTTACATCAGTAAGGTAATGAATACATTTGTTACCCCTTTTTGTCCTACTATTCTTTCCATCCCTCTTTTTTTATAATTGCAGATTTGCAAACTTTTGTAGGTCGATGTATAAGGAAAAATAAAGTTATAACTGTGAATACTGTAGAGGAGGGAGATGTAGTTTCTTAAAATGACAGGCAAAAACTAGAACTGAAGAAACTCTGCTTGTGTTACCAACTATCCTTCCTTTCTTCTTCCTTCCTTCCCTTCTCTTTCTTCTCTCTCTCTCTTTCTCTTTCTCTCTCCCTCTCGTCTCCCTCCCTCCCTTCCTTCCTTCATTTCTTTTTGCCTGTCCTGGGCTTGAACTCAGAGCCTGGGACTATCACTTGATCCAGAACTCCACTTCCCACTTTTTGGAGGGTAATTGCAGCTAAGAATATCAGAGACCACTGCCAGGGCTGACTTCGAACTGTGGTCCTCAGATCTCAGCCTCTTGAGTAGCTAGGATTATAAGCATGTGGCCACCAGTGCCCACCTCTATTCACCCCCCCGCCCATGGGGCCTGAACTCTGGGTCTGGGTGCTGCACCTCAGCTCTTCAGCTGAAGGCTAGCACTCTATCACTTGAGCCATAACGCCACTTCTGGCTTTTCTGTTTATGTGGTACTGAGGAATCAAACCCAGGGTCTCATGCATGCAAGGCAAGCACTCTACCACTGAGCCACCTTCCCAGCCCATATTAAAGGTTTTCATATAAATGTTTACCAAATTATATGACAATGTTACTAGAATAAGGCCACTTTCAGCGACCTCGTTTCGTAAAGGCTCTGTTTGTAGTGAGTCCGAATCCGTGGTTCCTCAGATACTCCAAAGGGGAGAGTTCCCGCTCCTGCATCCGGGCCAGCCATGTGGCAGGTGGCTGTGGCAGGTTGGGGTCACTGTAGAGAGTTTTTCTGACCAGCTTCAAGAATGGCCATGGTTAGAGTTGAACTTGTCGCTCATGGCCGCGGGTGGACCTGGGCTTCGGTGGCGGCTGACACCCACGTGGGGTTATAACCGTGGAGGAAGACTCCATCTGCTAAGGCAGAACTGACTTCAAACCTCAGGATGGAGACCATTCCCTAGTCAGCCAGGGCTTGCAACTGCACCCGGCCCCTGCTTCCGGTGTGTGCTCTGGAGAGCAGGGTGGACGCCGGCCCGCCATTCTGTTGGCAGTAGGGTGTCCGAGGCTGCCGGCGAGGGAAGGGGGGAGGGGAGGGTCATCCGCAGGAGAGCGCGCCAACTGGAGGTCAGCAGCGAGGCGCACGTAGCCCCAGGGCCTACTCTCCTTAGGCTGAGGCGCGGACCCTGCCGGCCTCCGTTCCTTTCCGCTCGCCTCAGGTGCAGCGCAAATCCCTCCGCCGCAGCGTGCATTCCCCGGTAGCGCTACGATCGGCTTTCCGGAAATACCCGGATGGAAGGGTAATGGCCGCCGTCAGAGGCTCGCAGGCAATGGGGACCACGACAGGTATTCCCTGTGTGCGGGACCGCCAAGACCAGTTAGGATGATCGGACTTCTAGAGGGTCAGCCAGGGGTGAAAGGGAGAGTTCGCGGGGTGACAGGGTGCCCCCCAGGTTCCACAGGCCTAGGGTTCCCATTCTTGGGTAGGAAGCGTACGTTAAATAGTCCCGGCCATTCAGCGCTTCCGCCCAACTTGTCCCAAAGTTTTTCTAGAGAAGTCTTTTTTTCTCCTTGCCCGTCGCCCCCTCCCCCGGCTGTTCCCGGGCTGTGACCGCCGGGCCCCGCCCCTGGTCGTGGGCTCGGGTTGAGTGCGGGCCGTTGGAGCTCTCGCCCTGGCTCTGGGAGCTCACACCCTCCCTCATCCCGGGAGCGGTGCGGCGCCGCGCGAGCGGTGTTCCTCCGCGCCCGAGGGGCGGCGGTGCCCGAGAGGAAGGGGCGGACCGCGAGCTGTTTGGGGGCGAAGTGGGACGCCGGGCTCCTCGAGCGCCTCGTCAACTCCCGCGGCTGGCGGCGACAGTATGGGCTGCCCGCGGCCCGCACCCCTCGAGCTGTAGGTTTGCTGGTTGGCAACTCGACGAGTTGGCTTGACTCGACGGCACCCCTTGTAGAGGCCCCGTCTAGCGAGGCCGGGGGTTCTTGCAGACGCCCACTCCGGGCGCACACAGCCGTGGCGCCCTCCAGGCGGGCTAGACGCCCTTCCTGCAGATGCCACCACACTCTTTGGCAACTGAGTTCCCTCTAACTGGCCGTTTTACGTGCTGGGTCCGTCTTGAATCTGTTCTCAGCCTGGTGTTCTCTTTGTCAAGTGGTAGTCTGACTAGTTGGCTTGAGTGTCTGAGGTAACTTCCCTCTCCCCAGCCTTTCACAGACCAACGCCATGGATCTACCTTGAAAGTCTAGAAAACAAAAGTTAAAGCTCAGTTTTTTAATTTTAGGTTTAAATTGGGGGCATTTCATGTTCTTAAGCCATTTAGGTGAAAACATGGTTAATTACCAGAAATCTTACTTAAAAACCCCTTGGGGGGGAGGAGAAATGGGTCAATGTTTAAGAATTCATAAAATTGTTGGACTTAAATGATTGTCTACATGATATTACATACTACATCTGTGTTCAAACTTAATTTGAGAGTTTATATCTTAGGTATGGCTTACTAATACTGTTGAATTGCTCTTCATTAAGAAGTTCACTGAAGTGTACTTTCTAAGGCTCATATCATCTGGTTGAATATGGATCATTTAAATTGACTCATTGAAAATCTCTAACATTTGAAATTTAACTGCAGATCTGCAAGTGGATTCGTTTTCTTCCAGCAATCTATTTTTGTAACATTCATGACCACACCTATATTATTTTCAGTGTTAGCATTTTAGAAGGAAGGTAAACATAATAGATGGTTGGGTTATGATCTTATGAAGATAAAAGGATATCACATTGAATATCTACTTTGTACATTGAACTTTTAAATGCTTCCGATTTTTACCACTTCACATCGTGTCCTTTCCACTCTGGTTATAGTATATTGTGATTCCGTACGTTTTTACATTAAATAATATAAAGGGAACTATTTCAACTGATGTTTTAGCTTAATATGTTGCGATTCAAAAAGTTTTGAGGGCTGGGATGTAGTTCAGTGACAAAGTGCTTGCCTACCAGGTGCAACACTAGGTTCGATCCCCAGTACCCCCAAAAAAGTTTCTGAACTTTGAAATAATATAAAGAGAAATATTTTAGCTTTAAATATGTGGTTTGTTCTCAGAGTACACCTGACAATTCCATTTTCACATTTTGAGAAACTAAATAATTGTGTGTGCCTGTGCTGGTCCTGGGACTTGAACTCAGGGCCTGGGTACTGTCTGAACTTTTGCTCAAAGCTGGTGTTCTACCACTTGAGTCACAGCTCCACTTCTGGCTTCTTGGTGGTTAATTGGAGGTAAGAGTTCGACCGTCTTTCCTGCCTGGGGTGGCTTTGAACCATGAGCCTCAGGTCTCACCCTCCTGAGTAGTTAGGATTCATGTGCAAGCCACGGGCACCTGGTTGAACGAAATACTTTTAACCTTTAAAAGTGCCATTTCTAGGATTTCATTGGAATGTGCTTAACACTCTCAAAATATGAAGGCACTAAACAAATTTACAGACTTGGAATTTTTTTCTTGTTGAGAATTGTTCCATAGTTGTGTTTAAAGAATGACCTGTAAAGTATTAGCTTGACAGCTTTCCATAATTTGGGGAACTAGTGATATTCTTACAAAACATAAAATATTTGGAACAGTTATTTCTACTTCATAGTAGTTGGCACACTTTGTCCAAGGAGTTCCACACCCACAGATTCAAGCAAGTACAAAATGAAAATTGTTGAAATTAAACAAAATTATACTGCGAACATGTACAAAGGTTCTTTTGTCTTTTGCTCAACAGTAGCAGTTGTATGGTATTTGACCTGTAGTATTGTAAGTAATCCAAGAGTGATTTGAAATATACAAGAGAATGTGCATAGGTTATTTTATATTTATTTTTATGTGACTGCTGTGCCATTTTATACAAGACTTGAGCCAAGTTTTGTTATCTGTGGTAGTTGCTGAAGCCAATGCCTATGGATACCAAAGGATGACTTAAAAATCTGAGATTTTATGGCTTTCACCTTAAAGATGATCTATAATTTCCATTTTCAATTACATAGATGGAGAAATACCTTTCCAAACTGCTACTTCAAATTCATTCTAGATTTTGTAATTTTAATGTGATTTTACTCATTTTTGATCTGTTTGTAGTTGTTTGGAATTATTCTCAACAAAGTATTATATACAGTAAGGCATTTAATAAACTTTTTGAGGCAGTCTTGTTATATATCTTAGGCTGGCATGGAACTCAGATACTGGATTCTTCTGACTTGGTCTCCCAAGTATTTGGATATTGGGATTACATGCATATAACATGCTTGACTCCAAGTGGTTTTTGTTGTTGTTGTTTTTTATAATACAAGACTTGAATCTTACCCATATCCTTCAGATACTCCACTAAAAGAGTGTTGCCAAAGCTCTATAAACAGAAGAAAATCATTATTACAAAGTCTTAAAGTTTCATTGTCTGATCCCAAGTGTATAGTTTGTGAGTGAGGTATTTACGTGGAGAGCAATTTTCATAAGATTGTTAGATAATAAGTGAGAAATACTTTAAAAAATACTTTATTTTGGAATTGGCATATACCTATAGTGTGAAGAGGTTTCACTGTGATATTACCATGAAGTGAAAATTAAGAGCTGGTAAATTGGTTGTAAGTTAACTGGACTTGGAATCACATCCTGAAACAAATACTAGATCTGTGATTTAGGGCAAAACGAATTGTTCTACTTGTATTAAATAAAGATAATAAATTAGCTTAATTCTAAGCTTTAGTTGTGACTTTTCATAAATTTGTGGCATTATCACTAAATTCAGAGGTTTTTTTCTCCCTTCAATTATTTGATACACATAAGCTGAATGTAAAGTATAATTGAATAAAAAATACAAAAAAGTTGGGCATGGTGAACAACACCTGTAATACCAGATATTCTGGGGGAAGAGACAGGAAAATTGAGAGTTTGAGGCTAGCTTGGGATCCTATTTCAAGAACAAAATACAAATGAAAGTGTTAGGAATGTGGCTCAAGTGGTAGAGTACTTGCCTAGTATGCTTAAGGCTTGGGTTTAGTCCCCAGTACCACTGATATATTTACTAACAGTTTTTACTGTCAAAAATTTTAAATACTTGTTTTTCATTTCCAGATACTGTCTCTTGATACGGTTCCTGCTTGTGACATTGTCAAACATTAAAGTTTGTGCCTTCTGTTCCTTGAAGAAAGGTGAGGATTAAAATACTGTAGTATAGTCTGTTAAGTAGTTTCTAAATTTTGAACAGTGGACTAAATCTAAAATAGTTAACATACACGTGAATTTTCGTAAGTTAAAAGTTGAGAGTCTTATTTTTGGCCACAGTAAGACAGTTATATATGGGTTTTCATTTTAATGCAAGCAGAAAAGTAATTTTTGGTTTTATAGTTTCACATTAGAGTTCTAAAGATGGCTTTAACTATGTCATTCTTCTAAGTGTAGACTTTTTATTAACAGCTCCTGGGTCATGAATAATGGAGATGAATATGATAGAAACATGTTTCAAAGCCAGATAAATGACCAGAAGAATGTCTGTGTTTTACTCTAGCAAGTGCTACATAATGCAGCTAAAAGAAAAAAAATACACAAACATATTTACATTATGATTAATGGCATCTACATTATGAATCAGAAAAGGTACTTGGGAATCACTGTAGTTTTGTGACTAGTTTCTTGTGGACAATCATCTATCCTGATGGAAAAAAAGGACAATAATTGGTATGAGGGGAACTATGGAATAGCAGTAGAAAAGGTGGTTTATTTACCCTTGACACATGGATTTCAGTCCTTTGTTGCTTGTGTTGCTTGAAATCCCAAAGTTCTTGGTCAATTCAAGAATTTTTTAATACTATGTAGCCAATACATGAAATACACATATTTGTATAACCCTAAATTAGGAATAAAGATTATGTATGTCACTATTGAAATAGCTGAAGCCAACTATACTACTTTACTTACTCTAGGAATCATAACCATGATCTTCTGTGAACAATACCAGCAGATGGCTTCTTTTTCAGAACCATTTTTCACAAAAGTATGAATTTTTATTTTTGTCAGAAAAGTATGCCTGAGCTGGATACTAGTGGTTTATGCAAATAATCCTAGCTACTTGTACCCAGATCCAGAGGATTTCAATTTAAAGCCAACACTGAAAAGTCCAGAAGACTCCATCTCTAAATATAACTAGCAAAAAAATCCAGGCTGGAACATGGCTCAAGTGGTAGAGTACCAAGCAAGCAAGTAAGCCCTGAGTTCAAACTCATATCACCTCCTCCCAGAGAAAGAAAGAGAGACAGAGAAAGAGAGAGAGGTAAAGAAAGAAAGGAAAAAGAAAAAAGAAGGGAAAAGAAATTCCTGCCAACTATATTGAGAACAACAAATCTGAGTTGAGATACCAGGCCATCATTTATGTTAGTAAACATGTATTAATAATATTGTTTAGTAAATCACATAACATTTGGTTGACCATGTAAAACTGTGTTGTTCCTTAGTAGAAAGTAATGCTTAATACTAAGGTTTCTATGCTGTGTTTGAGCCAAGTGATTTAGAAAATATAGGGTTTGGAGATGTGGATTAGTGGTAGAGTGCTTGACTAGCATGCATCAAGCCCTGTGTTTGATTCCTCAGTACCACATAACAGAAAAGGCTGAAGTGGTGCTGTGGCTCAAGTGGTAGGGTACTAGACTTGAGCAAAAGAAGACTTGGCCAAAAAAGAAAAAGAAAATATATAATGAAGAGTGAAAGCTTTGGATATAGTAGTGAAGTAAGAAAGAAGCTGCTGAATGATAACTTACCAAAATGATTTTGATTATTCTGTCTTCAAAGATTGTGAACAAAATCTGATGGTGTGATTGGTATTGCTGCATGAAAAAGCATCTGAATAATAGAATGATTGTGAATGCATTAGAGCTTAAAGTTAATTGGGCTTCACAGAGATCTCATTTCAAGAGGTAGTAATGGGCCAGTTACTGGTTGCTCATACCTGTAATCCTAGCTACTCAGGAGGCTGAGATGTGAGTTCTAAGCCAGCCTGCACAGGAAAGTCTGTGAGACTTTTATCTCCAATTAACTGCCTGAAAACTGTAAGTGGAGGTGTGGTTCAAAGTGGTAGAGGGCTAGCCTTGAACAAAAAAGCCTAGGGGCAGCACCCAGGCCCTGAGATCAAGTCCTAGAACTGACAAAACAGCAAGAAGAAAGGAGGTAGTAATAGCTGAAAACAAATGGCTTCATAGAAAGTTAAGTAATTCCAAAATACAGTAATGTATCAATTTCTGTTTAAACTTGGTTGCAGATGATATGGCTGGTAGAAGATATACATACTATTTTTGTCAAGACCATAAGTCAAGTATTATAATCTTAACATCCAAGCCTAGTCATCCCTATTGTAACAGTTACTCAACAGAACCAGTCAGAATCCTTTAGAATTGACATGTAAATGCTATGAAAAAGATGGTTCTTTTTTTTTTTTCTTCTCAAATTGTTAATCAGGGAGAGGGTTAGTGACATTCTTTCCCACATGAATGAGAAGCTCATTTATTGTGGGAAAAAGTAAAGCCATATAGAGATGAAAACAGATGGTGACAGCACCAGCATCAATCTCAGGGATCATGGTTTATGGTACCTGTGGTTTTGATTTTGTGAGCTGCCTTGTGGTCCTTGTTCCTTGGGTTAATAGTCTATTAAACTGTTTGAATTGCATTGCTGCAAAAAGTGTACTAATAATTATAAAGTCCTTATGAATTTAAGATGTAGAATTTCAAGTCGACAATTTACATCCTATATATTGTCTTTTTCTTCCACCTACTAAAGGTGCTTTTCTTTTCTTTTTTTGGGGGGGGGGGCTGGTTGTGGGGCCTGAACTCTTTGAGCCACAGTGCCACTTCCGGCTTTTTTTTCTTTTTTGCTTATGTGGTGCTGAGGAATGAAATCAGGGCCTCATGCATGCAAGGCAAGCGCTCTATGACTGAGCCACCTTCCCAGCCCCACTAAAGGTGCTTTTCATTCATCATTTATACATACATCCAGTTCCCAAACAGTTGAATGTCTATTAGATACCAATATGTACACGTGCATGGATAATCAAGAATTATATGTATTAGGCCGAGTGGACTTTACCTAGTAGAGTATACTTTTATATAGTCTACATAGATCAACAAGCATATGTTGAACATAATGCTTAGTATTTTAGAAATGCATAAAAGTTCTCCAAACTTATCTCACCTTAAAAGTGCTAACAGTTAAGGCTTCTTGAAGGAAAGTATGACTGAGTTTTGACCTATGAATGAATTTTGATAAGAATATAGAATAGGGCTGGATGGATGTGTTTCAGTGGTAGAGTGCTTGCTTAGCATGCATGAAGGCCCGGGTTCAATTCCTCAGTATCACATAAAACAGAAAAGGCCAGATATGGCACTGTGGCTCAAGTGGTAGAGTGCTAGCCTTGAGAGAAGAAGCTCAGGGACAGTGCCCAGGCCCTGAGTTCAAGCCCCAGGACTGGCAAAAAGAAAAAAATATATATATAGAATAATTAAACCCCACAGTTTGAAGTGATTATAACCTGATCAAGATTGGTTTAACTGTTAACAAAATCTATTTTTAGTGGTTTTCTTTTTCTTTTTTTAATAATAAGAGGTAAAGATATGAGCTGAGCTCATATCTATAATCCTAGCTACTTGGGAGATAGATTGGGAGAATTGTTGTGCAAGGCCAGCCAAGACAGAATATATTCTGTTTGTGAGACACCCCCTTCTTAACCCATAGTTATGTATAGTGACATATGCCCATCATCCCACAATATGTGGGAGGCTAAGATTGGAAGAATGTCAGTTCTAGGATAGCCCAAACAAAAAGTCACAAGACTCCTACCTCCATTGAGAGAAGCTGAATCTGTTGATTCATGCCTGTAATTCCAGTAACAACAGAAAGTTTGAAGTAGGCAGATCAATCCAGGCACATGCTGGGGTGGAGAAAAAACCCTGTCCTGAAAATAACCAGTAGGCAATCACTGATCGCTCTTGCTTGTAATCCTAACTCCTGAGAAGACTGATATTACAGGATCAGAGTTTGGAGCCAGTCTGAGCAGATAGTATTTTGCCACTTTAGTGATGGTAAAATGTAAAGCTAAATAAAGTGTTGTAAATTTCATTGTGAAAACCCGTATGTATCTATCTTGAAGATTTAAAAAAGTTTTCTTTTTCTGACTTTTTTTTGGTGTCAGTACTAGAGTTTGAACACAGGGCCTTGTGCTCTTGCTTGGCTTTTTATTCATGGCTGGCACTCTACCACTTAGTTGACACTTTCAGTCCACCTTTTTTGGCGGTTAATTGAGGCTAGCTTTGAACTCTGTTCCTCAGATCTCAGCCTCTAAAGTAGTTAGAATTATAGGCATGAGCTACTAGCACCCAGCTTCAGTTTTCTGACTTTTAACTTAGAGTAATGTTGGAAAATTCCATTATATTAAACTTAAGTAAACTTTGACTATCAATGACTTGGGAGGCTGTATGGTTTCTGTTGAAGCTATCAGTGGTTATTGTAACATGAAAAAGCAACTGAAGATTACAATGTAAATGAGCGAGTAGCTGTGTTTCAATGAAACTTAATTTACAGAAACCGGCAGCAGGCCAAAATTGGCCTATAGGATTGTAGTTTGCCAATTTCTTTGGAAGACTTAATGAGCCATTTTATTTCTAAGCCACACAGACAGCATGTTGTCCATATACTATGCTAGCATCTTCATCCTCCACTGTAAATAAATTCTCCCTGTGTTGCTTTCTATGTTCAAGTCAAACTTACTGGCTAGATTCTATCCCTTCTAACCTACTAAAGGATGTTGCTACTGTATTTTATTTCCTTTATTGTCAGTTTTTCCATATTACTGGATTATTTTACAAACAAGCATACTGCAGTTTCCTTTAAAAAACAAAATCAAACAATACAACAAACCCATTGAAACTTCTACTTATTGATCTTACCTCTTTTTTTTTTTTTTTTTTGCTGGTCGTGGACCTGAACTCTGGGCCTAGGCGCCTCAGCTCTTCAGCTCAAGGCGAGCGCTCTATTGCTTGAGCTACAGCGCCACTTCCGGCTTTTTCTGTTTATGTGGTGCTGAGGAATCGAACCCAAGTCCTCATACATGCAAGGCAAGCACTCAACCACTGAGCCACCTTCCCAGCCCTGATCTTACCTGTTTACATTACAGCTCTACTTCTCATTTTGTCTTAACTCCATGCTTGTCAGTCTTTCTCTATTATTAACCCTACTGAAGCTGTTCTCAGCAATGTCAGCAGTGATCTTGACATTAAATCTAGTGATCATTTCTTAGCCTCTTCTAATTTCACAGAGATGATCAGTTCCTTATTCTGGGAATTTTTTTTCCACTTTCAGAATATTCTAATTTATGTTTAGTTATGGGACCCAGGTTATGGACTTCTCTCTCTCTCTTCCTCCCATTCCCCCCCCCAACCCCTTGTTTTCAGTCTGTACCAAATACATAAATACAATTGGAAATTTTATATTCCAGTGAAATCTTCATATTCTTTATGCAGAGGCACATTCCAAATTTCCACTTGAGTGTCAAAATAGACATATTAAATTTTACATGGCTGCCAGCCTTCTGTGGCTTTTGCCTATAATTTGTTTAGGAGGCTGAGATTGTGATTTGAAGCTAGCCAGGGCAAAAAAGTAATAAATTTCTTATCTCCATGTAACCAGCAAAATTCTAGACTAGAGATGTGGCTCAGGAGGTAGAATGTCAGCTGTGGAGCAGAGCTGGAAGCCTGGCACAAAATATTACATGTGTAAAATAGACTTTCTGGTTATAATTCCATATAGCCTTTATTTTATTTTATTTTTTGTTGGTTGTGGGACCTGAACTCTTTGTCTGGGCGCTGTCCCTCAGCTCTTCAGCTCAGGGCTAACGCCTTACCACTTGCCACAATGCCACTTTCGGCTTTTTCTGCTTATGTGGTGCTAAGGAATCTAACCCAGGGGCTCATGCATGCAAGGCAAGCACTGTACCACTCAGCCATCTTCCCAGCCCCCATATAGCCTTTTATCTCAGTAATTAAGAGCTCGTGGCTATCTTTGATATATCTCTTTTCTTTCGGAGAAAATATGTCAGCACAGCTTATAGGTTTTAGCTTTAAAATGAATTCAAATCTGACCATTTCGAATTGTCTATACCAAGCTATCATCATTTTTGTGCCTGGATAATTGAAGTGTAATAATCTTTAAGCTATCCCTTGCTAGGTGGCAGTGGCTTACACCTGTGTTCTTTGTTATTCAGGAGTAGAACTGATGCCAGTCCAGACAGAATAGTCGACCAGACGGCATAAAAAACAATTGGCCGGGGCTGGGAAGATGGCTCAGTGGTAGAGTGCTTGCCTTGCATGCCTGAGGCCCTGGGTTCGATTCCTCAGCACCACATAAGCAAAAAAAAAAAAAAAAACCGGAGGTGGCGCTGTAGCTCAAGTGGTAGAGCGCTAGCCTTGAGCTGAAGAGCTGAGGGACAGCGCCCAGGCCCAGAGTTCAGGCCCCACTACCGGACCCAAAAAAAACACAAAAAACAATTGGCCAAAAGCAGGACTAGAGTCATGGCTTAAGTGGTAGAGTACCATTAGAGCAAACTTGAAGCTCTGAATGCCTGAGCTTAAAAACTATGATACTGCCCCCAAATTAAATATTAATATAGTAATATATTAACATACAAATGTATTATCGTGTAATATTAATATATACATACTGAATATACTAAGTATTATATATTGCATGCCTTAGTATGCTACCTAAAAAAAATTAAAAATGTTATTCACAATAAGTATCTTTCCAGTCTAGTACATATATTCAGTTGGAATGTGCTTTCATGTATGTATTCTACAATTTATCGTGTTATTATTTCTGGATTTTTTTTTTTTTTGTAGGTCGTAGAGTTTGAACCCTGGGCTTGGGCGCAGTCTGTGCGCTCTTCAGTTCAAGGCTCAGTTCAAGGCAGCACTCTACCGCTTGAGCCACAGCACCACTTCCGGTTTTCTAGTGGTTTATTAGAGATAAGAGTCTCATGGACTTGCCCTGGCTGGCTTTGAACCGTGATCCTCAGATCACAGCCTCCTGAATAGCTAGGGTTACAGGCGTGAGTTACTGGCGCTCGGCTATTTCTGGATATTTAAGTGAACTATATATACAGAAGAGAAAGAGGGGTGATGGGAATGGATTTTTTTTCCTGGACCTGGGACTTGAACTCAGGGTCTGGGTGCTGTCCCTGAGCTTTTCTGCTCAAGGCTAGTGCTTTCCCACTTAAGCCAATCTACACTATCTGTTTTTTGTAGTTAATTGGAGATAAGAGTCTCATGGACATTCCTTTCCAGGCTGGCTTTGAACTGCAGTCCTCAGATCTCACCTAGGATTATAGGCATGAACCACTGTTGCCCATCTTGCCCGCCTGCCTTCCTGCCTCCTACCCCTCCCCTCCCCCACAGCTCTCTTCCTTTTCCTCCCCTCTCCTCCCCTCCCTTCCCTTCTCTTCCTTTCTATACTGATACTGAAACTTGAACTCAAGAGCCTCAAGCTATTTGTTCTGCTTTCTTGCTTAAAGGTGGCACTCCACCACTTGAGCCATGCCTTCAGCATGGCATTTGTAGTTAATTGAAGATTTGAGTCTTGCAAACTTTTCTGCTTAGGCTGGCAGGACTCAGCCTTCTGAATAGGTTACAGTCATGAGACACCAGTACCAGGCTATAGATGATTAAATACACAGTTTATGCAAGAATACTAAGTTAATTCCAAGGAGAATTAAATTACTAAAATGACTCATGTAGTAGAGAATTTGAAGAGTCCAGAAACTATAGAAGAGTTTACAAAAGTTGTGTAAGATTTAAAATTTAAAGATTACTAGGCCTATATGGTGGTACTGGTCATTTCAATAAGAGGAAGTAACTAATTCAGAGTGGATGAAATGGAGAAAACTCTGGTTTGTTTTACAAATTCCCTGTAATAATCATTCCCTGGTAGCACATACCTGTTATCCCAGCAGTTGGGAGGCCAATTGACATAAGAAGATCATGAGTTTGAGGCTAGCCTGATAAATGAGTATTGGTTTAAAATTATTAATATCAATATTAACATTAAAATAGTAAAATACTAATAAAATTTATCAGCTCAAATCTTACACTTTATTAAAGAAGTACTCAGCATTGCCAAAAAAAATCCAAAAGAATAGTTATGAGTAATGCAAGAATAGTTCAACATTATACTTGCTACTTATTTTTATAGCATATAGAAGAAACTACACAATGAAAACTAATGTTTCAAGTTTTGGTATCTTTTTTTTTTTTTGTCGGTTGTGGGGCGTGAACTCAGTCTGGGCACTGTCCCTGAGCTCTTCAGCTCAGGCGAGTGCTATACTACTTGAGCATAGCGCCACTTCTAGTTTTCTAGTAGTTTATTGGAGATAAGAGTCTGACGGACTTTTCTCAGGCTGGCTTTGAACCATGATCCTCAGATCTCAGCCTCCTGAGTAGCTAGGATTACAGGAGTGAGCCACCAGTGCCTGGCTTAGTTTTGGTATCTTTTTACAGTGTTGCAAGGATAAAAAAGCATGTTACTGGTTGAATGTCTTTTCTATATAAACTAAATGTAACACTACTTAGCCACTGTTTGTTAAATACCTGCTATTTTGGTAGTATTAACTCCCATTACTTTTTAGATAGCATTGTTCTTCATAGATTAATTAAACAAACAAAAATGCTTCTTCTTTTTTTTTTTTAATCGCTTGTGGGGCTTGAACTCTGGGCCTGAGCGCTGTCCCTGAGCTCTTCATCTCAAGGCGAGCACTCTACCACTTGAGCCACAGTGCCACTTCTGGTTTTCTGGTGGTTCATTGGAGATAAAAGTCTCACAGACTTTCCTGCCAGGGCTGGCTTTGAACTGTAGTCCTCAGATCTCAGCCTCCTTAGTAGCTAGGATTACAGGCATGAGCCACCAGTGCCCGGCTACAAAAGTGCTTCTAATGACAAAAATTTATATGGCTCATAGTATCCAGTAGCATAATTCTTCATTTTCTAAGTGTTACTGGATCAGAAGTCTGTGTACTCTTCCCCAGAAGATACATATGAACTTTTCTTTGTAAAGGTTGTGCAAACTTGTTTTTCTATTGTTACTACTTTATAGGACTTCATTTTCTTTACTAGCCAACACTGGGCCTTAGAAATATGTAATACCTTTTGTAGTCTGATTGCAAGTTTTCTTATTTTCATTCTATTCTAATAAGATTGACTTTTTTATCTGGAGTGCACAAAAACATACATACAAAGATGTATTATTCTGTATCTTTGTGTCCTTCACCCATTATATAATATTTTACTTTTATTACTTATTTCATATTTTATATTTCATATTTTATGGCTTAAAGACAATAAAACAAATATCTATATACATTACTTAGAAAACCATTGTTTTTTTCTGTCTCCTCTTAACCTGTATAACAGGTTAAAGTAGCACAGCCTAACTGTTGTTTCTTTGAAGATTTTTATAAATACCAGATTTAGTTTAGAAAGTCTGATTCTAAGAAATTACTAGTTTCTTTAAAGTTCCTTTTTTCCTTCCGTTCAGTTTGAATAATGGATGATTGCCTCAGATGTCTGGTAATCCTTGGCTGATCTATCATGGCTAAGAAGCTGATGGGAAGCTTTTGTCTGAATCAGTAGAGGTGTTTTGTTTGTTTTTCCTCCTGTACTGGTGTGTAAGCATAGTTTTGTGCTTGCTTGGTTGATGTTCTACTACTTGAGGCACACATGGTCTCATTTCCCACCTTAGGCTTTACATCATTGCTGGGATCACAGGTTTGTGCCCACTACATCTTGGCATCCCACCATGAAATTTGGAGTCTTGTGGATTTTACTACCCAGTCTAGCCTGAAATGTTGATCCTCCCACTCTCAGCCTTCCACCTAGCTCGGCATGACAGACATGTGCCATTTCAGTCAACTATGTGTTAATAATGGCTCTCTTGATCTTTTCTGTCACACAGTTAGCTAGAATTACAGGTGTGAGCCATCTGCATTCAACAGTAGTTAAAACTCAAGGTTTTAACTCCTGCTTGAGGAACTCTATGTGGACCAGAGTTCAGTTCTTATTCTGGTCCAGTGTTTCTTAAACTGACTGATGAAACACAAGAATTTTCTTCTTTTACCCCAATCTGTTGTACATTGATAGTTTTAAATTTTATGAAGCTTAATTACTAGAATAATAAAATTTAAAGCTTGAAGACATTTAAGGCACAACTTCTGTATATATATTATCTATAGTGTTGGTACCAGGGCTTGAATTTAGTGCCTTGTGGTGGAGTCTCACCAGCTCTTTGTGTCCCAAGGTGTCAGCCTTCTGAGTTTACAGGCATGAATTGTAAGCATGAGCCACCAGCACTTCTTCCTCCTGAGTAGCTAGTATTAACAGCTACCGTCCCTGACTGCTTATATTTTGTTTTTGTTTTGTTGGTTGTAGGGCTTGAACTCTGGGCCTAAGCTTTCCAGCTCAAGGTGAGCACTCTTATCACTTGAGCCACAGCACCACTTCTAGTTTTCTAGTGGTTAATTGGAGATAAGAGTCTCACAGACTCTTTTGTATTGGCTGGCTTTGAACTGTAGTCCTCAGATTTCAGCCTCCTCAGTAGCAAGGATTACAGGCATGAGCCACCAGTGCCTGGCTTGCTTATCTATACATACATACATACATACATACATACATACATATATATATATATATATATATATATATATATGATATCATTGAGATGAGAATACAAAGAATTTTTCTCGATTTTTTTTTTAGTTACAAGAGGGAAATGTAGGAATTCATTTTTTTCCCTAATAGTATAGACATAAAATTTATTAAGCAAGGACAGAACTCTTACGCAGAAGATGATAGCCATGAATGTAAGAAGCTTCATCTTTGTTCAGAGTAATTTCTTCTTTATTTCTCTCCTGATAGCCAGAACTAGCAGCCTTTCCTGGCCTCTGGATCCAGCTCTGAATTAATTTCTCACCTCAAGAATCTTGGCCTGGGCCTTCTCTTACCAAAAGGGCTCCACCCTGATCTTCCAGTGAAGCCTCTCTTTACTCCTCAAGGTATGTTTAGAGGAGGGAGGGACCATAATTTTGTCATTAATGAGTATTAGATACTCATTAAATATTGATTGGTGAATGTCCCTTAGTGGCCTTCCTCTTTTGAATTGTGGTCCTACATATGTGACGTGACTGCCACTGTGGTCCCAGCGTAGGTAGCTGAGGCAGGAGGATTGCTTGAGCCAAGGAGTTTGATATTAGCCTAGACAACATAGCAAGATTCAATGTAGGTCAGCATTTGTTTTCAACTCTTCTCTTACCAGGCCATTTCCCACCAGACATCTTGAAATAGGTTTTGGGGTATTTTTCTAGTTCCTCCTAGTCACATGATGATGATGATGATTGTTTTTTTGTTGAGTAATTGGGAGAAAGAGAAAATAAAGTGGCTTAATTTGCCAACTTGATGCTGGAAATGTTCCAGATTATTTTAATGCTTTTACAGAATTGTCTTATTACAGTGACTTAAAATAATGGTCAAGTGTTTTTTGTTTTTTTTTTGTCAGTTGTGGGGCTTGAACGCTGGGGGGCGCTGTCCCTCAGCTCTTTCAGCTCAAGGCTAGCACTCTACTGCTTGAGCCACAGCACCGCTTCTGGCTTTCTACTGGTTAATTGGAGATAAGAGTCTCATGGACTTTCTTCCCCGGGCTGGCTTTGAACCAGGATCCTCAGATCTTAGCCTCCTGAGTAGCTAGGATTACAGGCGTGAGCCACTGGTGCTTGGCTTTTTTTTTTTTTTTTAATAGGTCCTGGGACTTAGTGCCTGGGTACCATCCCTGAGCTTTTTGCTCAAGGCTAGTGCTCTACCATTTTGAGTCACAGCTCCACTGACAGTTTACTGGTGGTTAATTTGAAATAAGAGTCTCATAGATGTTTTTGCCTGGGTTGGCTTCAAATCACGATCCTCAACCTCAGCTTCCTGAATAGCTAGGATACTAGCACCTGGCAGGTCAAGTTTTATGAAGTAGTAATATCATAGTTAAATGGGTCATGTAAGACCAATAAACCTTGATGGTAGGGTGGAGATTGAACTATAATAAAAAGAGCATTAGTCTAATAGATTGAGGGATTCAAATTATGATAAAATTTCTTTTCCCCTTTTTATCTTACCTGAGATATTCATAACATTTTGATCACAGGTGCCAACCCTAGTATATGAGTTGTTATCAGATATCATTATCTCATGGTAACATTTAGACATATATGAAAACTGTTATTCAAATAAACTTGAAAAATTACAAACTGCAAAATATCTCAAATATACAAACTCCTCTTATATTGTATTTTGTATGCTATAAATTAAAGGTATCAGATTTAAAGAAATTATTACCAAAAGCCAGTGCTGGTGGCTCATACCTAGCTAGCTATTTGAGAAACTAAGATTGGGAGGATCATAGTTGGAGGCCAGCCAGGGTAAGAAAGTTTGAGAGATCCCTTTTCAACTGATACTTGGATGCCTTGGTGAGTGCCTGTTATCCTAGTTACAATGCAAAGCCTAAAATAGGTGATCATGGGCCAGGCACATAACCAGGGAAGGAAATAATAAACTATCTCAGAAGAACAGTATTAAAAAAAAAAAAAGGATTGGAGTTGTAGATTACCTAAGTAGCAATACAGAAGTCTTGAGTCCAAACCCCTGTACTGGGGAAAAAAAAAGATAAAATAAAAGTCCTTCTCATCTGACTGGCCCATTTAAGGAGGGCAAATTAAGCTCTTGATTCATAATTATTTCTTGAAAAATGTCATCTTTGAAACAGTGAACCTGAAATGGGATATTTGTTATAAAAAGTTTGTTATTACAGTACAAAAAAAGGCAGTGCTAGGTTAAGGTCTCATGAAGTCTATGGGGGTCCACTGTTGATTTTTCCATGTGAAACATGCTCATAAATATTTCTGAAGGGGGCTGGGAAGGTGGCTCAGTGGTAGAGAGCTTGCTTTGCATGCATGAGGCCCTGGGTTCGATTGCCCAGCACCACAAAAGCAAAAAGAAAAAAAGCCGGAAGTGGCGCTGTGGCTCAAGTGGTAGAGCGCTAGCCTTGAGCTGAAGAGCTGAGGGACAGTGCCCAGGCCCAGAGTTCAGGCCCCACGACCGGACCCAAAATAAATAAAAATGATGGCATTTCTTGGCTGCCATGTATCCTGCCTAATTATTTTCTTTTCCTTGAATATTGTATTGGGTAGATGAGGTTGCTGAATAGTGCTTAACAACGTATTAATATATGCTTCCTACTTCCTCCTGAACTGTGAGTTGGAATAGAGGGACCATATTTTTTTAAATTTCTCTATAGCACCTGTCAATATTTTCTACTTTTATTAGGTATTTATTAGTTTTTATTAATTGAGTTGTTTTAAAAGCCTACTTTTACATTGGGATATGTTATTTTTTAAAGAAAAAATTGTGAGCTATTTTGAAATGGAATTTATGATATTTAGAAATAGCAAAATCTAATTACTTGATGTTATATAAATATAATTTTGGATATATGGTATTATTAAGACACAGTTTGCTTTTTATAATGAAACTTGTATGATAATCTCTTTTTTGTGTGTGCTAGTCCTGGAGCTTGAACTTAATGCATGGCCTGTGTCCAAGCTTTATTGCTGGAGGCTAGCACTCTCCCACTGGAGCCACAGCTCTACTTCTGGCTTTTTGCTTGATAATTGGAAATAGTCTCACAGACTTTCCTGCCTATGCTTTGAACCATGATCCTCAGATCTCACCTTTCTAAGTAGCTAAGATTAACAGGCGTGAGCCACCAGTGCTCAGCTATAGGAAGTATAGAAAAAGCTTGAGTGAGGATTAACCAGAATGACCACACTATGAAATTCTGGCGAATGTACAGAAACGATTACTATGTGTATAAAAGTTTTTTTCCCAAGTCAAGCAGGAAGTGTATAAAAGTTTTGTATATTTGATCACTTTCAGATCTGGTTGAAGTTTCATAGATGATTTTTGTTGTTGCTGTTTGTGTTGCTGTTGCTTTTATTTTAAATGTAAATTATCCCTGAGGAAGTTACAGAAATAGGAAATCTGAGACAAATCTGTTACAGTTCTTATGAGATAATAGTTACAGGATAAACCACATATGTGTAATGGAGTCTTTAAGAATCCCTTATAGTTTTTTTAAAAATCTTTAATATTACAAGTAAATGTGGTACACACTTGTAATTTTAACATGTTCAGGAGACTGAGGCCCAGAAGTTCTGGACACAGTATCAGGGCTCCCATCTCAAAGAAAAAAAGAAAAGAAAGTTAACCCAGTTTTAGAACTGAAGTATCCAATCTTAAGAGTTTAAGTTGGGCCTGGAGGTACATGCCTATAGTCCCAGCACTCACAGGATTGGAGTTTCCAGGTCAGCCTAGGCTATATTATATAACAATATCATATCTTAAAAAATAAAATAGCCAGGCTCATACCTGTAATCCTAGCTATTCAGGAGGCTGGGATCTGAGAATTGTTATTCAAAGCCAGCCTGGGCAGGAAAGTTTGTGAGATTTTTCAGTGAACTACTCAAAAAACCCAGAACTGATGCTGTGATATAAGTGGTAGAGTGCTTGATTCCCTTGACCAAAAGAAGCTCAGAGACAGTATCCAGGTCCAGAGTTTAAGACCCAGAACCGGCAGGCAGGGTGGAAGGGGATGGAAGGGATCGGGGGGAAGCTGGGCACTGGGCACTGGATACTGGTGGCTCACACCTGTAATCTTAACAACTCGGGAGGCTGAGATTTAAGGATCAGCCAGCCCTGGCAGGAAAGTCTGTGAAGACTCTTCTTATATTCAATAAACTACTCAACAAACCAAAACCCAGAAATGGAACTGTGGCTCAAGTGGTTGACTGCTAGCCTTGAGCAAAAAAGAAACTGAAGGACAGTGCCCAGGCCCTGAGTTCAAGCCGCAGGACTGGCAGATAGATAGATAGAAAGATGGATGGATGGATGGATGGATGGATAGATAGATAGATAGAATCTTACCACTTGAAGATATTATGAGAATATGGTTTTGTTTGGAGGAGGAAACTGAGATGCAAAGAAATTAATCCCATAGCATAGTTGGATTAGAGCTTGTATTTTCTGACTTCTATGTTATCTTCTTTTTTTTTCACTTTCAACTGTTTCTTTTTCAAATTTTTTATTGTGATTAAGTAGTTACATAATTTCCCAAATTTCACAGTATTGTGGGATAGTGATGCTTAGTTAAAGTCACAAACACATTCTAACTTTCATGGGACAAATTGTCTATCATGGTCTATAACATTTATGAGCTCTATGAGCTTTGCAATACAGTTATTTCTTCCACATTGGGTGATATGTACATTTCTTTTGTTTTGCATAGCATCAGCTGTCCCTCTTTCCCACTTGTTCCTTCCCTCCCATTGCTGCCATTGAATTACTTCTTGTTAGTGGTTTGTACATCAGCCAAGTCTTTAGTTTCAGTATATGCGTTTGGCTAACATTTCACTTTGTGTCAAAAATTGAACTTAAAGATAAGAAATTTGCTTTTAATTTGTGATGAAAATTTCAGTTCTTTGTTTAATTTTAGGTGAGTTGATGTTGAAAAGTTCCTGTTTAATTTGAAGATGTTTTGGAACATTATTGTTTCCTGTTGAATAACTTCAGGAGTTTTCAGAACAAAAGAAATTGGGATTTTTTTTTATTACATCATGCCATTTGAAGAGAAACAATTATTTTGTGATGAAGAGCAAATTACTTTAAAAAAAGATGATGATGTAAAGAATAAGGTGGCTGATACTGTGAGATCAGAACCTAAACAAAAAATTTTAGAAACTGATTTTCATTATGGATTAAAAACTTTAAAAGTTGATTTGCCAAAGGTTTATATTCCAGATGAAGTTCTACTGAAACATGAAGTTGACAAATACAGCAAATTATTTCAGAGAAGACAACAGACTGCAAGAAAATCTATAAATGTAAGGACTGTAAACTGTGTAGAGGAGTGTGTATTGCTTTGTAAGTCTGAGAGAGCTGAAGAAGAAGGTGTAAAAATGTCTGCAAAAATACTTAATTTCAGCTGTTCAAAATGCCAAGATGGCACTCGGTATAGCCCGAATGATTTACAGAAACATTTTCAAATGTGGCACCGTGGAGAATTACCTTCATTTCCTTGTGAAATGTGTAATTTTTCAGCAAATGACTTCCAGATATTTAAACAACACCGACAAACCCATAGAAGTACTTTAGTAAAATGTGACATTTGTAACACTGAGCGTGTATATAGTTTATTAGGCTTGACAAAGCATTTCACATCTAAACATTGCGTTAATGGCAATTTTCAATGTGAAGAGTGCAAATTCTTCACCCAGGATGTTGGTACATTTGTTCAGCATATTCATAGACATAACGAAATTCACTATAAATGTGGTAAATGCCATCATATGTGTCTCACCAAAGCAGAGCTTCAGAAACATTTTCTTGTTCATTGTGGTACTCTTCCCTTCACTTGTCAATATTGTAGTTATGGTGCCACCCATAAGGACCATCTTATAAGACATGTTATAACTTTGCACAAAGAACATTTGTATGCAAAAGAAAAACTGGACAAAGACAACCATGACAAAAGGATCACAAGTACTTCTGCAGGTCTTAAACTAATACTGAAAAGATACAAAATTGGTGCATCAAAAACATTCTGGAAACGTAAGAAAATTAACAGTGGAAGTGACAAAGATGTAGAGGAAAGCACTCAGGAGCTTAATATAATGAGCAAAACACAAGAGACTGGATCTGAAGATCAGAGCCATCTTGGTAAGAAACATTTAAATGAAGAGAAGCGTAAAAGGCTACACTGTGAAGATAGTGATAAGCCCACAGAGTCAGAGTCAGAAAAACGAATTCTTCTCTCCTCTGGGCAGTGTAATAGAGCTGATGAAGGATCAAATGCTACTTCAGGTTTCTTGAAAACTACTTGTCAGGGACCTACAGTGTTACTGATGAAAAATAATAAAGTAACAATTCCCGCAAACTACAGTTCTAAGTTTATGGGCTTCAAGATGGTAGATGGAAAACAACATATTGTAATAAAATTGTTGCCTCCCAGTAAACCAAATTTACACACTTCAGCCTCACAGTTAGATGCTGCAAAAGACAATGCTACTAACTTGAAGCTCCAGACTTTGGACACCACTGCATTTTTAACTGGAGTAACAGCTGAGTTAAGTGAAAACATTTCTATGAAAGCAACTCCATTTTTATGCCCACCTCCTATAGTTTCAGGGAAAATAATTTCTGAAAAAGAAATGGCTTTGATATCTGAAAGGAGTAATATTCCTCAAACAGTGGAGAATAGTAAAAATCTGTCGTCTTTGCCAGCAACATCAGAATTGGTTACCACATCAATGGGTTTGACAGCAAAAATTGAAGCAAGAGATAACGTTGACTTACGGGGAAATCATATTGCTCAGCACCATTCAGAAATGCTGGGTAACACCGTTAAAGCTCAAGATAAAGTCAACCATAATAACAAGCCAAATGCATATACTAGTGGAGATATGCATAACTATTGTATTAGTTATGTCAACTCTGAGTTACCAGTTGAATCTTCAAACCAAGGATCATTACCTTTTCATAATTACTCAAAAGTGAATAATAAGCGTCGTAGGTTTTCAGGACCAGCAGTATGTGAAAACCTTCAGAAAGAATCTTCATCAAGCAAAACAGTTCAACAGCCAACTAATGATGCTGTTTTTACACCAATTAGGAAGGAAATCTCAAACACAGATAGTCTGTTACCATCTGTTAGCCTTTTAAATGATAAAGATGGAAGTTCAAAAATGAAAGCTGAAATTGAAGAGCAGTGTGTTATAGAAAAAGGACAAAATATTGATGGACAAAGCCTGTACACTAACGAAAACCAGAATTTAGAGAATGTGACTGAAAAATCTAACTGGAATGACACTTGTAGTATTGATTCACCTATGATGCCTAGAATCACATCTGTTTTCTCTCTCCAGAGCCAACAGGCATCAGAATATTTACCACCTGAAGTAAACCAATTACTTCAAGATATATTAATGCCGAAATCTAATGTAAAGCAGGACTCTGACATTCCAGATAAAAGTCCACCACTTCATTGTGAGCAGTCACAACAAAATCAGGGAGAAGACTTGACAGTTGAACCTTCAAAAGACTTGAAAGAACATAGTATCTGCCCATTATCATCTGGAAGTTTGAGTGTTAATATGCCTACAGATGATCAGAGTTTGAAATGTAATGGAAAAGAAAAACAAGTGCTGTCAGTGTTACAAGATGTAAGAGATTCAGAGAAAGTTCCAGGTGTTAGCACATTACCAAAAACTCAGTCAGATGCAATAATAACGCAACAGCTTGTAAAAGACAAACTGCGTGTCAGCACACAGAATTCAGGTTCTTTAGGTATACAGAATCCACTCATAAGCTTAGAACAGAAAAAAACTCTATTTGTTCAAACTCCAAAAGGAATTTTTATACCATTGAAAGTTGCTAACAAGCCTGGAGTCCACATTCTTTCTAAAAGAGCACTTCCATTAATTAATACACCAGGTGTACCTGCTTCTCTTCTTTTAAACAACAAACCTGGGATGGTTTTGACATTTAATAATGGGAAACCTGAAGATGTTTCCATTGTCAACACTGAGAGTACTCAAGCTTGTGGAACTGTGACTAATGAGCCTTTCAAAACTCCCTTTTTGAAGGTAGAACACAACAGTAATTGTCTCACACCTGCACTTTGTTCCAGCATTGGCAGTTGTTTGAGTATGAAAAGTCGCTCAGAAAATGCATTGCCATTAAAAAGCTCTTACATTATTAAAACACCAGGAAGTTCTTCAGGGAAAGCTGTTCCTACTTCTAATGTACTGTCAGAGCAGCAGGGTGCAAAGTTGAGTGTCTTGGATTCAGTTAAACAGCAGAATGAAAGTTTTCCGAAGGCACCTCTCTATACCCTTTTGCCTGATGGCAGGCAAGCTGTTTTTCTAAAATATGTGATGCCAAATAACACAGAGCTGCTTAAGCCTAAGTTAGTCCAAAATTCTAATCAAAATACACAGCCAAAGACACCTGAAGGAACATCACAGACAATATTTTTGAAATTTTTTAATTCTGTTTCAAATGTGACTGCTGCTAATAATCAATCAGTTAGCAATTCTGTAATCCCATTGCAGAAAGAGAATGTACCATCTAATCAGACTATAGGTGGAGAGCAGAAAGAGCCAGAATCTTGTAGAGATGCCTTACCCTTCTTAACAGATGATTTGATGCCAGCAAATGAAATTACTGTAACTTCTACTGCAACATGCCCAGAACCTTCTGAGGAACCACTATGTATCAGTGACCATTCAGAAGCCAGAGTATTACAGTGTAAAACAAATGGTGCAATTGAGAGAAGTTTCAATAGAAGAAAGACTTCCACAAGCAAATTTTCTAAAATAAAATCTCGTGTAAGTGAAGATTCTGAAATTACCTTTGTATCTAGAAACAGAAATTGTAAACGAAAATGTAGGGATAGTTACCAGGAGCCTCCAAGAAAAAAGTCAACATTGTATAGAAAGTGCAAAGAAAAAACTAAAACTGAAGATGTCCATGAAGCGTTTGGACTCAACAGACCTAGGCTTGCAAAAGACACAGTCAGAATGTTAAGGCTTTTCCCCTTTAGTTCCAGACAACTTGTGAAATGTCCCAGGAGAAACCAACCAGTTGTGGTTTTGAATCATCCTGATGTAGATGCTCCAGAAGTCGTGAGTGTAATGAAAACTATCTCAAAATTTAATGGGCATGTACTTAAGGTTTCATTGTCAAAGAGAACTATCAGTGCTTTACAGAAACCAGTTTGTTATAATCCTCCTAAAACAACATTTGATGATTTTCCCAAGCGGCACAAAACATTTAAAACAGTTAATTCCGTGAAAGAAAGATTTGTGCTAAAATTAACACTCAAAAAGACAAGCAAAAACAATTACCAGATTGTGAAAACTACCTCTGAAAATGTTTTGAAAGCTAAGTTTAACTGTTGGTTTTGTGGTAGAGTATTTGACAATCAGGATACATGGGCTGGTCATGGGCAGAGACATTTAATGGAAGCTACTCGAGACTGGAATATGTTAGAATAATTTACCAAATTAACCAAGGAAAAGAAAACTATTTGAGAAGAAAACAGTTGAAAGACCATGATACAGACATTTTCTACTTCAGTATAGTTCCTGAAATTAAACATTTTAAGTATCAGTTACATTTCCATGGAAGACCAAAAGCTTTATGTATGGTACTTGAAAATGCCATCACTGTACAAGTAAGTTTTGAAAGAAATTAACTTACATAGCTGTATCTTGACTTAATCTTTTTTAAAAGATGTGCTTGTGAGAAGTTAGTGATAAAGTTTGATTAAAATAGTTTTCCCAATAGAGTTCTTTTCTAGAGACTCTTCATAGAGGGTAAATAGTAGGGATAGTCCCATTCCCTTTCTTCCACCAGCCTTATAAATCCGATTAGCCAGCTCCTCTGAAGATGGGGTGCTCTTTCACATTAGAATTGGATTTCTTATCACTTGTGAAAACATACTGAGAGCCTGTGTAAAGAAGTTACCCTATATCTGCTGAATACACTTCATTTGAAAGAATCCTTTGAAACTGTACTTCACAGTTAAACTTGGAAGAGTTTGGGGCAAGTTATTCTTGTTTCCTGTTAAGCTCTGCCCCATGTCAGAAATTGTAATGCCTTTCTCTAAATTGCAGTAAATGAGCAGCTTTTCTACTTCCAGTTAAACTTCAGTGTTTTTTTTTCTGAATTTGATCATATTCTACAGTGATTCTCTTGCACAGAACTATGCTTATCTGATTTAAATTGTCCAGCATTAATCAAAAGATCCTGTTTTTCTTCTTGGTTGTCACCCCTTTAAAAAGAGTGGAATATTTAAGCACTGCAAAGGGAATGGCTTTTCTTGAAAGTTAAAATATTTTAGATAATATTTTGAAGCAAATTTAGTAAAACAAACCATATTTTTTGTCTGTAATTGTCTAAATTAGGTTAGAACATTTTTGTTAGTAACTTTAGTATAACAGACAAAAGCAGATACATATTGATTGTGTTTGAAAATGGGGAAGCATTAATATGGACACTGTTCATAAAGCTTCAAGGTAGATTCCTAAGGGACATGCTCAAAAATTTCAAAAATGGACATTTTATAACAGAATCATTAAACTTTTCATCTTGTTAGTTTGGATCAGATTTTGTTGCATCACTGGATAATGGAGTCCCTATATTACAAGATTAGATACTATGATTTTTGTTTCAAGTCTTAACATTTTCTTTGATTGAAAACTTCAGGGCTTTTCTGTATATAATAAATCTGTACATACATTTTGTACTTTTATGTAAATTTTGCACAGGAAGTTTTTGACAAAATTACAATTTAGTTCTGTGCATGCACTAAAAGACTGGTTGCTTAATTTAAAAGGTGTGTATGAGACTCGTTTTTTTTTTAAATTTTTATTTCAGATGTAGATTTCTTTTTTGTAAATTCATTTTTCAGGGATTAAAACACTATGTTAGTAAGTGCCTAAAAAAATGTGAAGCAGTTTACATATGTCAACTGTAACAGTAGGTCCCAAATGGGTCCATTCTCCTAATAGTTTATTTTGAAGAAAGCCATACAGATGCTTCAAGCTATCTTACTATGCACATTATACTTGTACTGTTTTATGTGCAGTTTATCTACTTTCTTAGTGGAGTATTTTTTGTATACAACCTGTTACAATTGTGTTTCTTAAATTGAGCCTAAAAATGGAATTGATCGGAAATATACAGTATATATTAATAATGTATATGGTGTTTAAAGAATGGTAAGCATTAATTTCATTGTTAATGAAGGTTTTCTTCAATAAATTTATCTTAAATTTGTGTTTATACAGAATCTTATTACTGTGTTAAATTTTAATGGTAATTCTGTCTTAACCATGTAATTTTCTTCCTCTCCTGTGTGTGTGTGTGTGTGTGTGTGTGTGTGTGTGTGTGTGTTGATTCTAGAGTTCGCTTTTGTTGTTTGTTTTTTGGTTTTTTTTTTGGGGTCCAGTCGTAGGGCCTGAACTCTGGGCCTGGGTGCTGTCCCTCAGCTCTTCAGCTCAAGGCTAGCGCTCTACCACTTGAGCCACAGCACCACTTCCGGTTTTTTTCTTTTTGCTCATGTGGTACTGAGGAACCGAACCCAGGGCCTCTTGCATGCAAGTCAAGCGCTCTACCACTGAGCCACCTTCCCAGCCCTGATTCTAGAGTTTGAATTCAGGATTTAGGTACTGTTCTTTACTTTTTTTAAAAATCACACTTTATTTTTTCACACACTTCTTCCCTGGTCTGGCTTTGAACTACAATCCTCAGATCTCAGCTTCCTGTGTAGCTAGGATTACAGATGTGAACCACCAACACCCAGCTTGGGTCTTCTTGGTTTTCATTTAAAATAAAGCTAATTTTGGTATTTCATAACACACCATTTATGTTCTAAATCACTAAGTCCAAATTGTAGATGTATTTGTGCAAAACTGGAGAAATAATGAAAATAAGTCAAATATGAATAATCATTTGTGTGCTTAGAGTAGTGCATTTTATGGAGGGATTAAAAATAAGATAAAGTAGAAATGCAGAACTTGGGTTACATGTGAAATAAATTCCCGGTTTTTTTTTTTTTAGCAAATTGAAGTAATTTTTTAAAAAGTAATAGTTATTGGGAAAGAATGGTTAAGGTGAAAACAATATTATATATTGTGTACAACTAACTGATTTTATAAGTGGATTCCTTTTTACCACTGACGCTTGTTTACTTGTCATGTGTTATCCCACTTGGGATATTGATTGTTTTTTTGCTATAGGAAAACCCTGTTCTCAGCAAAGTACTTTGACTCCATTGGGAACCCCATTGAGAAAAACATACTAGAGAAATTTATTTATCAGAGCTTTTTTCCCTTCCTAATAAAGAGTGATACTTGCTAGGTAACTGTGGCACATACCTACTATAATCCTGGCTACTCAAGAGGCTGAGATCCAAAGGAAAAGGTCCTAAGCCAGACCAGGCAGGAAAGTACAAGACTGTCATCTCCAAAATAGCCAGCAAAAAGTAGGTATCATTTAAGCAAGTGTGAAGTCCTGAGTTTGATATGTTTCCTCACTATTAAGTGGTATTAGTCTTACAGTGAGTTGAAATGGCTGTTTTTATATATTTTTTTTATTGTAAAAATACTGTCCAGAGGGATTACAGTTACATGAGTAAGGTAACAAGTACATTTCCTAATGAGCATTGTTACCTCCTCCTTTGTTTTTCCCCTACCGAAATGGCTATTTTGATGATCACTAAAAATATGTACTTTAACCAAGTGTACAGAAGAGTTGTTTGATGAGGCCTTCAAGTCACTTTCTTGACGTTCTGTTTAAAAGGTTTATGATTATTACAACACGAAAAATTTTTGTGGTTGAACTGGAGATAAGAATCTCATGGACGTCATGCCAGGCTGGCAAGGAACCACAATTCTTAGATCTGTCTCCTGAGTAGCTAGGATCACAGGGGTGAGCCAATGGCCTTGGCTTAAACGTTATTTTTAAGGAGCTTGTCAGCAATGTATGTACTTAAACTCATTAGCAAAGGCATAATGTCAGGATTCTTATGTAATAAAATGCTTCAACCAAAAGTAAAAGTAATATTCAAGTTACAACTCTTGAAATGTTGCTTTCAAAGAAAGGAAATGAATGTCTGCTGTTGCGGGTGTTACAAGTTATTGCCAACTAAAAGATCAAGAAAGTAAAATGAAAGTTAAATCTGGAGATTTAAAGCAAGATGACTTGCTTTCAATACCTTGAGAATCCAAAAGAATAAGCAGTTAACAGTAATCATTTGGGAAAGAGTGGAAGACTCATTTGTAGTAAAAGGCACAAAATAACTACATTTGGAGGTAGAATTTCTGGTTGGAAGGTTAAATAGGTTCATTTGACAGATTACATTTTCCACAGCCAGAAGGTAAGGTTGGAGTGGACTTAAAAAATACTGATAGTGTACTATTACTATGGATTACCTGTTTCAGGTTCTCTACAGTGGCAGAACTAATAGATACATACACATATGAAAGGATTTATTAAGGGAACTTGTTGGGTCTTCCTCCGTCCCATGAAAGACGGACAGGTACTTTAAGGTAAGTGCGGCTCTCTTCTGTTCCCCAGCCTCCCTCAGCCCGGGAGATAATCAGACCCAGCGGGAAGCCAAATCCAGCAGGTAGAAAACTCGTTTATTAACAGAGAGCAGCCCTTTTTAAAGCCAAAAAGGGCAGGTGGCCTGGCAAGCGAGGAGGAGGATCCAATCACTGTCAAGGTCACACCTTATGCATCTAAGCCTTCACAGGCTGGTTAGGCACTGATCGTAAGGTGAATTGGGCTCTCCCCACTCAACTCCCTCTCAGCGCCATCTTTGCTGCCCATGTGCTCTGCAGGAACTGGTTTTAGTAATTGTAGAGGCTGAGAAGTCCCATGAAAAGCTGTCTGCAAGCTGGAGGTAAGGATTCTTGGCTCAGTCCAAATCCTCAAACCTCAGAACCAGAGAAGCCAATAGTGTGATTACTCAGTCCAAGGCAAGAGATAGGAGAACTCTTGTGCTGTTGGCATGCAAAAGCCAGAGAGCCAACAGTTACGATATTCAAGGGAAGGCTCCCTATCTCTCAGTCTAACACATACCTTTGTCCTCTGGGAAAAAAATATTTATTATATCAATATATTTATTAATATATTAATACATTTATTAATATATATTGTTATAGATGTATTAATATATTTTATTATATATTATAATATATTAATATATTTTGGGGGGGTCCGGTTGTGGGACCTGAACTCTGGGCCTCAGCTCTTCAGCTCAAGGCTAGTGCTCTACCACTTGAGCCACAGTGCCACTTTGGTTTTTTTTCTTTTTGCTTATGTGGTGCTGAGGAATCTAACCCAGGGCCTCATGCATGCAAGGCAAGCGCTCTACCACTGAGCCACCTTCTCAGCCCTGGAAATATTTTTTATAGATGCAGTTAAAATAATGTTTTACGCTCAAAATGTTCTTTAACCCATTCATGGAATAATTAATGCTCTAGAACATTGCTGAAAAGCTGAACAATCATTTAGTAGAGGCCAGCAGTTGCTGATCATACCAGTAGAATAGTGTCTAGAGACTTAAAGACAAAAGAGACAAAGTCTGCATAAAACTACAGATACTTCCAGGTGCCAGTAGCTCATGCTTATAATTGTAGCTACACAGGTTTGAAGCCAGCCCAGGCAGGAAAGCCTGAAATTCTTATCTCCAATAAACTACTCAGGGAAAATAAAAAACAAGTGGTGCTGTAGCTCAAATGGTAGAGCACTAGCCTTGAGCTAAAGCTGAGGGACAGCTCTGAGGCCCAGAGTTCAAGTCCCAGGAGTGGCAAAACACACACACACACAAAACACAGAGTGCATGCTGCAGCCTATGACCTCAGAGGAGCAACCAGAGGGAGCACCTCTTGAATTGCTTGTTCCTGGCTGAATGCTTTTAAGCTTCCTAAACGGTTTCTGAGCCACACACAGATAACATGGTAAAAGAAACTACTGACTAGGGGTTCCAAGCAGCCTTTGACCAACCACTGACTAAATGTGCTAACTCAAGAGCAGCTCCAAGGAAAGTCAGATTTAAAGATTTAAAAATGAAAGGATAAAAAGCTGAGCTGTGAGGCAGAAATAGACATGAATTAATCTAGCTAAATTACTAGATTAAAAATATACAGGAGGGGGAAGAGGAGAATTGTGTGCAGAGATCTATAAATGTTGCCTACAATGTCCAGTTTCAATACAAGATTATGTAAAGAATCACAAAAATGGATCAGTAGATGAATAAACATGCAATAGCTCTTTTGAGAGGTACCAGATGTAAAATAAATCCTGAGCGTGTATTAGTATGTCCAAAACATTGAAAAAATTAAGGAATGAGCTCACATTTGCTGTCCTAGTACCCAGAAGACAGACTTGGAAGATCAAGGTTCAAAGCCAACTCAGGCAGAGAAGTCTGAGAGAATTATCTCCAATTAATCAGAAAAAAAGCTAGAACAAGAGCTGTTACTCAAGGGTCTGGGAAGGTAGCTCAGTGATAGAGAGTTTGCCTTGCATGCATGAGGCCTGGATTCCTCAGCACCACATAAACAGAAAAGCCAGAAGTGGCTTTTAAATGTTTTGGACATACTAATACATGCTCAGGATTTATTTTACATCTGGTACCTCTCAAAAGAGCTATTGCATGTTTATTCATCTACTGATCCATTTTTGTGATTCTTTACATAATCTTGTGGCTCAAGTGGTAGAGCTCTAGCCTTGAGCTGAAGAGCTGAAGGACTGCACTCAGACCCAGAGTTCAGAGTTCAGGCCCCATGACCAACAACAACAACAAAAACTTAAACTGTAGAGCACCAGCAGTGAGCAAGAAAGCTGAACAAGAGCATGAAGCTTCTGAGTTCAAGTCCCAGTACAGACAAAAAAAAAAAGTTAAGAAACATGAGGCTATTACATCAAGCAGGGATCATAAAGAGAAAAGATTTTTTTAATCCTAATAAAAATTGATCCAAAAAATGCCATAACCAAAGTACAGAATTCACTAGAAGCAGCAGCAGCCTCAAGAAGACAGAAGAAAAAGACAATAGTCTTTCTATTCTGAAAGTGAGATATTCAGTTGAGATACTTAGCTCATTTCCTATTTATTAATTGGCTTATTGTGGCTATTTAATTTTTTGAGATCTTTGTATGTTCTACATATTAATCCCATATCCATTAGTAGATGATAAAGATTTCTCTCATCCTATAGGTTGTCTCTTGTTTCTAGTTTTTTGTTTTTGTTCAGAAATTTTTTACTTTGAGGCAGTCTCATTTGTCAGTTCTTTTCTAGGCAATTGGAATCTTGTTCAGAAAATAATTGTTTATGCCAATAACTTCCAGAGTTTTATGTTTTTTTCTGTACTAGATTTACAGTTTTAGACCTTACGTTGAGTTCTTTGATTCATTTGGAGTTGATACAAGGTATGAGAGAAGAATCAAGTTTCAGTTTCATGCATGTTGATAACCATTTTGCCAGCACCACTTGTGGACTCTTCCACAAGTGTCTTTTTTTAAAGTATATTTTTTGTTCCCTTGTTGAAAAGGTTTGATTTCTAGGTTTTCTATTTTCCATTGGTCTTCAGGTTGTTTTGTTGTTGTTGTTTTTAGTTAGGGGGCTTGAACTCAGGTCCTAGGCACTCCTGAGTTTTTTCACTCAAGGCTAGAGCTCTACCACTTTTGAGCCACAATGCCACTTCCCGTTTTCTGATGGTTAATTGGAGATAAGAGTCTCATGAACTTTCCTTTGAAGTCTGGCTTTGAACTGTGATCCCCAGATCTCAGCCTCCTGACTACCTAGGATTGTGGTGTGAGCCACTGACACCAGGCTCTTAGGTTTGTTTTTGTGCCAATATCATGCTGTTTTTGTTATTATGGCTCTGTAGTATAATTTGAAGTCCAGTATTGTGATACCTTCTATATTGCTCTTTTTGCTCAAGATTGCATTTGCTATTTGATGCCTTTCATGCTTTATCTGATTTTTTTGATAGATGTTTCTATTTTATGAAGAATGACATTGAAACATTGATGGATATTGCATTGAATCTGTAGATTGCTTTTGGCAGTATGGTTATTCTCATCATATTCTGCCAATCCATGAGTATGGAAGGTCATTCCATCTTCTGGTGTCTTCTTCAATTTCTTTTAAGTTTTCTTAGTAGTTGTTTTTTTTTTTTTTTTTTTTTCGTCAGTCGTTGGGGCTTGAACCCTGGGCTTGGGTGCTGTCCCTCAGCTCTTCAGCTCAAAGCGAGCACTCTACCACTTGAGCCACGGTGACACTTCCGGTTTCTGGAGGTTTATTGGAAAGAAGAGTCTCACAGCCTTTCCTGCCCGGGCTGGCTTTAAACCAAGATCCTCAGAACTCAGCCTCCTGAGTAGCTAGGATTACAGATGTGTTTAGTTGTTTTTTGTTTTGTTTTGTTTTTTGGGGGTCTGGTGATGGGGCCTGAACTCTGGGCCTGGGCACTGTCCCTCAGTTCTTCAGCTCAAGGCTAGCGCTCTACCACTTGAGCCACAGTGCCACTTCCGGCTTTTTTTCTTTTTGCTTATGTGGTGCTGAGGAATCGAGCCCAGGGCCTCAGGCATGCAAGGCAAGTGCTCTACCGCTGAGCCATCTTCCCAGCCCCCAGTTTTTTTTCTTTTTTGAAGGTTGTAGGGCTTGAACTCAGGGCCTAAGTGCTCAAGGCTTTTCTGCTCGAGGCCAGAGCTCTACCACTTTGAGTGACAACTCTACGTCTGGGTTTCTGGTGGTTGACTGGAGATAAGAGCTCACAGACTTTCCTGCCTAGTCTGGTTTCAAACTGAGATCCTCAGGACACAGCCTCCCTCCTGAGTAGCTAGGATTACAGGAGTGAGCCACTAGTGTTTATTGTGGATGTTTTCACCTCATTGGTTAATAGATGTTTTATTGGTTTTGAGGCTTTGTTTTCCTGATTTATCTTTCTGCTTTTTTATTATTGTTGATATAATACAGACAAGCTACTAATCTTCCTGGCAAAAATTCCCTAATCTTCATTATTTCTTTCCATCTGCTAATTATTAGGTTTGTTCTCATTTTTCTAAAAACCTGTGGCATATCATTAGGATATTTGAAATCTCTCTAGTCTCCTTAATGTAGGCTCTCATAGCTATAAATTGTCTTATTAAGCCTGCCTTTTCTGTATCCCAAAGGTTGGTAGCTTGTTTTCTCATTTTCACTGGGTTCCAGGAACTTTTGAAATAAGGGAGAGATATCCCTTATTTCTTCAGTGATCCACTGGTCATTCAACAATATGTTGCTCAGTCTCCATGTATTTGAATATTTTATGTAGTATCTTTTTTGTATGTTTGTGTACTGATCCTGAGACTTGAATTCAGGGCCTGGATGCTGTCCCTGAGATTTTCTGCCCAAGGCTAGTATTCTTCCACTTTGAGCACAGCTCCACTTCTGGTTTTCTGGTGGTATATTAGAGATAAGAGTCTCACAGACTTTTCTGCCCTGGCTTGCTTTGAACTGATCCTCAGATCTCAGGTGGCATGAACCACCGGTGCTTGCTGTAGTATCATTTGACGTTAAGTTTTAGTTTAGTTCCATTATGGCATGATAGAATACAGGGTGTTATTTCAGTTTTTTAAAAAATATTTCCTAACTTGCTTTATGTCCTAAAGTATCATCTATTTTGGAGGAAGTTCCACAGGCGCTAAGAATATGTATTATGCAGCTGCTGAATGAAATACTCTATAGATGTTTGTTAAGTCCACTTGGTCTATAGTATCATTTAGTTCTGACAATTTCTTTGTTAATTTTTTGAAGGATTTATTGGTGAGCTTGGGACATTTGAAATTTCCTGCTATTGTTATACTGGGATATATCAGTGCTTGTAAGTCCAGAATTGTTTATTTAGTGAGCTTGAGTATGTCACTTTGTCAGGAAAATTCGTTTTTGTATGGATCCATGTGCTTGCCAGATGTTTTTCCATCTGCCCTAAGTATTTGTCTTTGTCAATGAGATGTTTCTTGTAGACAACAAATGAGTAGGTCCTGCTTTCTAGTCCAAGTTACTGTTCTGTGTCTTTTGATGGGAGAATTGAGATCATTAACACTCAGTGTTACTATTGAAATACTATGCATTTCCTGTCATTTTACTGTTTTTCTGATAAGGGCTTCTTTCCTATTTCTTCTTCACTAACCTACTCAACTAGTAGGTCTTATTTGTTCCTGTTTTTGATTGCTGTGCTCTGTTGGATTCTGTTAGCATCCAATAGAGTGCTGGCTTAGTAAATATGAATTCCTTTCACTTTCGTTTATTGCACAAGGTCTTTATTTTACTCTTAATTATGAAGTATAATTTTGTTGGATATACTAATGTACATCGGCAAGTATTACTCTTCAGGACTTGTTTGTTTTTTTTTGGGGGGGGGTCCGGTCATGGAGCCTGAACTCTGGGCCTGAGCACTGTCCCTCAGCTCTTCAGCTCAAGGCTAGCGCTCTACCACTTGAGCCACAGCGCCACTTCCAGCTTTTATCTTTTTGCTTATGTGGTGCTGAGGAATTGAACCCAGGGCCTCTGGCATGCAAGGCAAGCGCTCTACCACTGAGCCACCTTCCCAGCCCCCAGGACTTGTATTATGTTCTACAATGCCCTCCTTGCATTTAGAATTTGTGTTGAATAATGTGTCAGTTATCCTCTGTGGTTGCTATTGTATATGACTTGCAGCTTCAGTATTCTGTATATTTGTTGCCTTAACTATAATATGTTTAGGGGTATTTCTTCTTAAATCTTATTTCCTTGGGGTTCTGTATGACTCCTCTGTGTAGATGTCCTTCTCTTCCTCATGGTTAGGGAAGCTTTCTTCTTTTATGTAATTAAATAGATTATCTGTGCCTTTAGTTTTCCTTCTATATCCATGATTTATAGGATTGGCCTTTTTAAAGAGCTTCAGAGGTTTTGCATATAAATTCATATTTTTTTAGTATTTTCAAAAATAAACAATCAGGTTGTAGGAATGGCTTAAGCTTCACAAATGTCAGGTCCCGAATCCACATCCTGGTACCTGCCAAAATGGTTGGGGTGCCCAATTTCTAAAACCTATATATCTGATTTTGTTGTTAGATATGTCTGAATTTTATTTGCTTCTTAGGGCTATTCGTAATAGGGATCATAGTCTGGGAGATTTAAAAAACATCTGTTGTCTCTCAGTTATGGATGCTGGACGTCTGAAATCAAGATCTCAGCAGGCTCATGTTCCCTCTGGAAGCTGCTAGGACCTCTGTCCTGACCTCCTCTTGTCTTTGTTGGTTTCCAACAATCTTTGGCACTCCTAGGCTTGCAGGGTGATCACCCTAGTCTCTCATCTTCATAGGCTCTTCTTCCTGGATACCCCCTGACATAGTCTTCCCTCTGGATTTCTATTCGTAGCCAGATCTCTTCTTTCTATAAGGACACTAATTACTGTATTAGCCACCTATTTTACTGATCTCAACGTCATTATATCTGTAGACTGAACACAACTGAACTCAAATAATATGACATGTAATATTCTCCCTACCTTTCACATGAGTCTGAGTCTATCAATACTTTCTAGTCTTTCTGAATACTTCATGAGACTGCTGCTGTCTTATAATCCTGTCTGTTTCTCATTTGAAAATTAGACTTCGCAATTAGCTTTCTTAACATTTCAACATTGTCTAGAGTACACAGGAGAAAAGAGAACTTTGATATGACAAAGAAGAACATATTGTTGGTCTGATTTAAGACCTTGGACATGGAAGCTCATACTGGCTATGCTTTACTGACCATCAATATCTGCTTTTCTGCTCTCTGGAATGCTGTCCTATGAACTGGTGCTTCCATCTAGTTTTTCTGTCATTTTGCTTTCAAGTTAGGTTCCATGTAACAGTCATACAGATCAGAGAGAATAATTACGTTTAATAAGTGAAGGTAACAACAAAATCCAGCAGAACTTCTAAAAAGTTGATTTCCATATACACTACTCATGATTGGGAGCAGATACAAAAAGGAACCATAACACACTTACCCCATATCTGCACTTACAAATACCATAGATTACCTATAATAGTTTGTTTTCTATACATTCAAATTGTAACCAAGACATGATGGTACGTATTTGACAGAAGAGAACCTATTTATATTCCTGCACAACTGAGCACCTCACAGTACTGAATTTCCAGCATCTTTGTTTTATCCAAAAATAAAACTTTCTTATTTTGAAAATAGAATGTTCTTTTCTGAAATGACTGAAAATACAGTATACCTGTTTTTTTAAAAAATATGTTTATTTGGAGAATGTTAGCACAATTCTACCTCCCAAGGTATGCATTCATCAGCTTGATCAGTTCAGGTGAGTATTGCACACAACTCAATAGCTGTTTTCCTCTTCTGTGTTACTACTGATAATTAATAATCCAAAAATGTGATGTTTTGGAAGTTTATCTAAAAAGGAAAAAGCTGTGGAAAATGTTTGAAGCAATGGTTTTAACCACCTTTTTCTCTCTTCAGGAAACTTTAACTGCATATTTCAGTCGGGTGGAATCTTTTGTGTTATTCTGACTGTCAATAAGAACCAGGGGATTGTGTTGATGATTCTTGATAATTTCAGCAACACTTCCAAAGTACTAGAAGACAAAAACATGGATGAATTAAACATGTTTATTCATGTTAACTTCATGCTCCACTCCTCCCATCATCTCCCATTTTCTCAAGATCCCAGCTAATCTCCTGCCCAAACAGTCCTGTTGTCTTGAGTTTTGAGGGATATGGAATTTCTTATATTTAGTAAGACTAAAAACACAGCCTCAATTAGCATAACTATGTAGAAAAATTACTTTGAGTCATAATACATATTTTAAATATTTTTCTCAGTTAAAAAATATTTTGCTTTTTATTTAGTGTCAAGTGTGAAGTTATCTACTAGTGAATATTTCTACCTTCTCCATAAAGAGAACAAAGTATCAGTTATATTACACAGGTCTTAGACATAAAGACTCAGGGAGCTATAGTTTACATCTTGAGTATCTCCCAAGAGCCGACAGGCTAAAGTCTTTGTTCCCAGAATGGCATTATTGAAAGCTAGTGGGGCCTTTATGAAGTGAGGCCTGTTGAGAGGTCTTTAATTCATTGGGGGGAGGTGTCCTTAAGAAAACTGTGGGGAGGGCTGGGAATGTGGATTAGTGGTATAGTGCTTGCCTAGCATGCACAAAGCCCTGGGTTTGATTCCTCAATACCACATAAACAGAAAAAGCTGAAAGTGGTGGTGTGGCTCAAGTGGTAGAGTGCTAGCCTTGAGCAAAAGAAACTCAGGAACAGTGCTCAAGCCCTAAGTTCAAGCCCCACACCTAGGAAGAAGAAGAAGGAGAAGAAGAAGTAGAATGCCTTGCACTCTCACCATAATGTGCTTCTACAGGCCCAAGAAAACAAGCATCAGTCATGGATTGATGAAAACTATGAATCAAATTAAGCCTTTTCTCTTTATAATTTCATTATCTCAGGTGTTTTGTTACCATGATAGAAACTAAAACACAGGAAAGGATGTAATAAATAGAATTTAGTACCAGAAAGAAATTATTTCCTACATACATTTATATTTTGTTAGTTTTCTTTTTTGAATGAGAACTTTAGAACCCACATGCTTCCATCTGTGCCTAGCTACCAGTAATAAGCTTACAGCTAAGTTAGTGCCTAGTTAATAATGAAATTTCATGCTGGACTCTCATTGTACATATTAAGTTATATATATGTGTGTGTGTGTATATGTATGGATATAGCTATGTATATAACTATATAGAGATACAGATATTTTTTGGTGATCGTGGGGTTTGAACTCTGGGCCTGGGCACTGTCCCTCACCTCTTCAACTCAAAGCTAGCGCTCTACCACTTGAGCCACAGTGCCACATCTGGTTTTCTGAGTGGTTTATTGGAGATAAGACTTTTCCTTCCCCGGGCTGGCTTTGAACCGAGATCCTCAGATCTCAGCCTCCTGAGTAGCTAGGATTACAGGCGTGAGCCACCAGTGCCTGGCTAAGTTTTATATATTTTAATCACATCTATAGGAGTTAAGGTTGTCATATTTGTTTTTCTGGAAGTGATTAGATTTTAAAGATTGATTAAATGTAACACATACCATTAAATTCCTTAAGTATCCAACAGTGCTACAAATTTAGTTACCAAATAAGTGCAATTAGAATCATTTTTAAAAATGGTAATTACTTCACATTAGTGCTGTGAATCCATTAATTAGTAACAGTTGATTTTATTGTCCTTTATTTTTTCATATATAAATATCCAGAATAAAAAAAGTAGGAATAAATATAAAGCCTTTGTAAACCATTTGGACAGCTTCCAAAATCTATACATTAAATAAATATTTAGAGCACAAATCAACTTTTTCTAGTGAAACGCCAGTTATTTGTAGGTAATTGGTTATGAATGTTAGGTCATGCACCTAACATGTGAGAGACAGGGGCCTTCAAGTACTTTTTTTTTGGGGGGGGGTTGGTCATAGAGCTTGAACTCAGGGCCTGGGTGCTGTCCCTGAGCTCTTTTATGCTCAAGCCCTGCACACTACCACCTTGAGCCACAGTGCCACTTCCAGTTTTTGAGTGGTTAATTGGAGAAAAGAGTCTCACGGGGGCTTTCCTGCTCAGGCTGGCTTCCACCACAATCAGATTTCAGCCTCCTAAGTAGCTAGGATTACAGGCATGAGTGACCAGCACCTGGCAGAACTTTTATATTTATTCCTTACTTTCTCTTCTGTTACCAATGACATTTTTTTTATCTTTTATTTCTTTGTGCCAGTATTGGGGCTTGAACCAGCTTATGATATTTAAAGCTTTAAACTAAGATAAGTACTGGTGGTTCACACCTGTAACCCTTAGCTATTCAAGAGGCTGAAGAGCCAGTTTGGGCAAAAAAGTTTCAAGAACTCCATCTCTAACTAGCAAAAAGCTGGGCTAGAGGTGTACCTCAAGAGGTAGAGTGAACAAGCCACACAAGAGCTCCAAGCTCCAAGCTGAAGCCCTGGTACTAAGGGGAAAAAAAAACAAAACAAAAGATTGCACTATAAAAATTCTAGAAGAAAATATAGGGGAAAAATTCATGACATTGGATTTGGCCAATGATTTCTTTCTTGAATAGGACACGGAAGACACCCAAAACAAAAAAATAGGCAAATAAGACTGTATCAGACTTTATACTTCTCCGTGTGCACAATACATGGCTATAGATCTAAATTAAAGGAAATTTCTAGCTGGGTATGTTGATGCATACTAGTATTCCCAGCATTCAGAATGATGAGGCAGGAGGATCCTAAGTTCAGTGTCAACCTGGGCTACATAGAAAGATTCTGCCTCAACCAAAAGTAAAATTAAATACAAATTACTGACCTCTTCACCATTTTTCTTTCTGCCCAAAGCATATTGTTTTGTTGCTTCAATAAATCGCACAGGAATATTATAGACTCGCTTATTAAAGAATACAACTAGTGTATATGGTTGTTTGGAATCATGACCAGAGCTTTTCCGAATAAGAAATGATCCATCCTGTTTAATAAAAATAAAGCATTATTATGGCTAGTATTACTTAACATTTTATAGTTTATGAACTATACAATTCAATTGATGAAAAATACATATATGCTGGTTATTTTCTAAGAAAATAATTCACAAAACATATATTCACTAAAAACCATAAGTGAACCACAACATTTAAAATCCCAGCTACTTGGGATTGATCTTGGTTCAAGACCACCAGCTAAGGCTGGTATCAACAGAAATAAACAGTGTAGATATGTGTGCCTGTCATTCCAGCCACAGAAGGAAGCATAATTAGAAGGATCATGGTCCATGTTAGCCTGGGGAAGAAGACTCTATCTTGAAAACAAGCCAAAGCAGAAAGAGCTAGTGGCATGGCTCAAGTAGTAGAGCTTCTTCCTAGCCAGCTTGAGGCCCTGAGTTCAAACCTCAGTAATAGAAAAGAAAACACACAAAATCATGTGTGAGGTCAATGTTGTCATGTTATTGTGTTTGTAGTTTAGAAATATGTGAAGGGACACAAGAGAAAACCTAGAGGACATTTTCGTGTTTGTGAGTGCCAGCGGAGCCTGGGCTTCAACTCAGGTCCTGGGCACTGTCCCTGAGCTTATGTGCTCAAGGCTAGTGCTCAACCACTTTGAGCCACAGCTATAGGAGTCTCACGAACTTTCCTGCCAGGACTGGCCTTGAACCATGATCCTTAGATCTCAGGCTTCTGAGTAGCATGAGCCACCAATATCCAGTTTAAAAGGACACCCTTCAATATAGAAACATGCCCACAAATTGTGGGTAAAAACAGTAGTTAAAAAATCCATTCATTGGGGCTAGGAAGGTGGCTCAGTGGTAGAGCTCTTGCCTTGCATGCATGAGGCCCTGGGTTCGATTCCTCAGCACTACATAAGCAAAAAGAAAAAAGCAGGAAGTGGCACTGTGGCTCAAGTGGTAGAGCGCTAGCCTTGAGCTGAAGAGCTGAGGGACAGCGCCCAGGCCCAGAGTTCAGGCCCCACAACCGGACCCCCCCAAAAAAAATCCATTCATTTAGACTACTACAGAATAGCTATTGGGAGTTAAAACCTTTAGCTGTGAAAATTCTCAAAGAACTCATGATAAAGAAAAATCAGCATAATACCTTAAATTTTATTAAATATTACATAAAAATATTCTATAATTAAAAGTTCAAAAAAAAAACAAAAACTGGACAAAGACTTCAAGAAGAACTGCAACAAGAATGGATCTAACTTAGAAAAGCATTTGAAGAGAAACTGTATTTTAGGAACAAGGAGATCATTTGGAGATGTTTGAGGACTAAATAGACAAAGATTTGCTATGTGATGTTGAAGAAAGAGATGGAGACCACTGGAACATCTGAAAATGAGAATTAATAAAATACATTAAGGTCTGGGAGACAGTGGTTGGAGCAAAAGAATGATTTAAAAATCTAAAATACATGTGATTTAGGTCTTTGACAAGAAAAACAGAACAATAGAATGGAACTACCCTTTGAGGCTATAAGAAAACTTACTAGATATAAGGGAAAACTTATAGTGACATATTGAAAGATCTTCTGTGTACTTGGGAAAACTCATCTGAAATAAATTGATTCAGACATATTCCAATACAATTTGACTTTAAAAACAGTGTGTAGAAGCCAAATGCCAATGGCTCACGTTTGTAGTCCATTCAGGAGGCTGAGATCTGAGCACAATCAAAGCCAGCCCAGGCAGGAAAGTCCATGAGACTCATCTCCAATGAACCACCGAAAGTCAGAAGTGGAGCTATGGCTTAAGTTGTAGAGCACTAGCTGTAAGCACAAAAGCCCAGGGACAGCACTCAGACCCTGAGTTCAAGCCTCAAGACTGGCACAAAAAAGGAAACAAACAAAAAGCCTCCTAAACAAAACAAAAACTCAAGCCTTCAGACTAAAGAACTAAAATTACATACAAGGGCAAGAAAGTAACACTCAAGTCGGACTTCTCAAAAGCCTCACGTCAAAAGCTTCAAGTCAATCCTGCAGAACAACTATCTTAAAAACTCAAACTAAGTCAGGAGCCAGTGACTTCTGCCTGTCATCCTAGCTACTCAGGAGGTTGAGATCTGAGAATTGAGGTTCAAAGCCAACCTAGGCAGGAAAGTCTATGAGACCATTATCTCCAAGTAACCAACAAAAAGATAAAAGGGAGGAGTAGGAAGCGGGTGAAAGAAAAGAAGAGGTGCTCCACAAAGAAGGATTCTGAGGGCACAATGATGGCATTCAAAGGCGAGCAAACCTTGTTGGATCTATGTAACGCCTCTTCAGCAGACTTCCGGTCACAGGAACCAGCATACCAGGGTTTAGAATGAACATCAGCTTCCTGTGAAAATGAAGGCATTGTTCAGCATGTGCGAGTGGTTCCTTTAATGTCTGTAAAGACTTCTGCAACTTCTGTGCCAAGACTCACTTTGTAAGAGCAAGCTGGAAACCAATAGTCTGCATCAATAGTCTGTGAGTCTGTGGTTCCTCTGACCCACCCAGGCACTATGTCTACATTACTTGGCTTTAGCTGCTAAACTTAGTTCTTGAACATAACTAAATCCCTCTAAGTTCCTGAACCACTACTTCCTTCCTTTCTCCCAAGTAAATTAGAATCTCTCTTCCATTAAGTTCTTTTTTTTTTTTTTTTCCATCGGTTGTGAAGCTTGAACGTTGGGCCTGGGCGCTGTCCCTGCGCTCTTCAGCTCAAGGCTAGCACTCTACCACTTGAGCCACAGCACCACTTTCAGTTTTCTAGTGGTTTATTGGAGATAAGAGTCTCATGGACTTTCCTGTCCGGGCTGGCTTTGAACCACAATCCTCTGATCTCAGACTCCTGAGTAGCTAGGATTACAGGCATGAGCCATGGCGCCCAGCCCATTGAGTTCTTATTACTCGCTGTCTGTGGAGTACACTGTAATTTCCAAAGTGTTTTTATGAATATTATCTGACTTCATTCTTGCAAATAACAGTACATACCTTCTTTGAAGGCAAGGGTAACTGTTACCATATTTTGTTTACATTTTTATATAAGCTCAGGAGGACTTATACAGGGCACAGACTCCATTCTTCTGTCTCTTTTTAAACTGTGCTATCTTAGGTGTTTTATTATAAACTTCTACAGTTCTATTCTGAGGAAATCACAATAAAAGCTATGTTAGAAAAATTAACAATAAAGCTGGGCGCCAGTGGCTCATGCCTGTAGTCCTAGCTACTCAGGAGGGTGAGATCTGAGGATCGTGGTTCAAAGCCAGCCCGGGCAGGAAAGTCCCTGAGACTCTTATGTACAATAAACCACTAGAAAACTAGAGTGGCGCTGTGACTCAAGTGGTTAAGAGTACTCCCCTTGAGCTGAAGAGCGCAGGGACAGCTCCCAAGCTCAGAGTTCAAGCCCCATGAACAAACAAACAAACAAAAAAGAACAATAAAAGCAACACATTTCCTTGCAGGTTTGAAGAAATACTAATTGTTATTCAGGGCATCAGGAATACCAATCAGAATAAATAGAGCAAACCAAAACCAAGGCTCTGTTCTCAAGCCTTACTCCAAACTCTTTTCAGAAGACATTTCCACTTATGCAACAAGCCACTGATACGAAGAGCTCATGTCATACCTGAACTGAAAAAGTGGGATTCGATGAAAAGTTAGGGGATGGTCCATCCACAGATGGGCTTCCCCCTTCTGGAAATCCTGAGAGGAATTTGAAAAACACCAATTAACTTTTCCTATTTCTTTTCTTTCTTTTCTTTTTCTTTTTTTTCTTTTTGCCAGACATGGACCTGAACTCTGGGCCTGGGCAGTGTCCCTCAGCTCTTCAGCACAAGGCTAGCACTCTACCACTTGAGCCACAGCACCACTTCTGGCTTTTTCTGCTTATGTGGTGCTGAGGAATTGAACCCAGGGCCTTATGCATGCAAGGCAAGCGCTCTACCACTGAGCCACCTTCCCAGCACCAACTTTTCCTGTTTCTTGAGCAGGTAGTACATCTATACTGCACTGCTGTGATGGCTGCTGTGGGGGACACATATCAGAAAAACTGTTCTCAAAGTATGGTCTCGGGATTCTGGGAAGTATCCCCAGATTTTGGGGGAGGATACCAGAGGCCTTTATTTTTTCAATGATTTATCTTTGTGATCTCTACTTTCCTTCATATATTTCCGAGAGACGTAACATAATATCTGTAGCAAGTGGTAGGAAAATCCAGCAATCTTCCTTACTCAAGACAGTAAACAGATAGGAAAACCTGAGATAATGCCCCTCTTCCTACTACAATTCTTATTGGGAATTACTTATTTTCCATAAAAATATGTTTTGCTACCATGCAGTGAGTTATATATTATTTTAGGTAAATGAGGTTTCCAATGTTTCAACAGCTTTAACTCAATATATTTAGTGTTAATAGGAAGAAACATGTAAAGCAAAGTTCTTTAGGTCTGCAGGGTGAAGTGGTTCTGATCAGTCGAGTGTGGCCTAGCAAGCATTCAGCCTTGAGTTCAAATTCCAAAAAGTTACTAGACAGCTAGATAACTAACTAAATAATAAAGTGGTCCTGAGACCAAAATGTTTGAAAATTGCTGTCTTAAAGGCATAAACTCCCTTAAGTGTACAGCCTAACTATACAAACACTGAAACAGAGAAAATATATAGGTATATTCATAATTGTTGTTTTTTTTGTTTACTTATTCATTCTTTTGTTGGGTTTAAATTTTTAAATTGTTTTTTTTTTTTTTTTGTTTATCTGGTACTGAGGAATCAAACTCAGGGCCTCATGCACACTAGGCAAGCGCTCTACCACTAAGCGACATTCCCAGCCCCTTGTCCATTCATTTGTCCATCCTTTCTTCTGTCCCTTCTTTGTATCGAAGCATTTGGGTAAATAGCAGCCAATAAAACACCAACACTCCCTCCCCTCCTTACAAAACTGTCATATTTTCCTTGAAGGAAATTATCCACATATTTGCCCTGTCCTCTTGTTAGACATGCTTGACAACCATTAAAAATGTATTTAGAATTTAATAATCATTTATTGAGGACTTACTATGTACAAAGCACTATCCCAGATATTGCTCATATGTTATTTTACTTATTTTATTTTTTGGTGCCAGTACTGGGGCTTGAACTCAGGGCTTTGCACTCTCACTTGGCTTTTTTGCTCAAGGCTAGTGCTCTACCATATGAGCCACACTCCTGGCTTCCTTACTTGATCTTTTCATTTTGAAAACAACTAAAGGGATCTTACTTCTTTTACTACAAAACAAGATGTCCAAGCAGTAAAATAATCAATGTGAAATAAGATAAAAAGGCAAAAAATGCTCTCAATGATTTACCTTTCAAAATAATCCTATGAAATAGCTATTGTTGGCATCACGTTAGAGATGGAGAAATAAGCAGAGACACTAAGACCACAGCTGAAAGTGACCCCTGGGGAAGAATCCAGGTCTGTGAGATAGCAGTCCAGCTAAGCCTCTACCTTGTGGCCCTCTTTGTGACTTCCCTGTACTTACTTGGCAGAGGAATCGGTTTCTGAGGGAGAGGTCTGAAAAGAAGAAGTTAAGATAAATTAAGGGGGCAAAGCACAATATGATTTTGTTGGTGGTATTAACACGGACAGAATTATGAAGAAACTCATCACAAAGGCTAATAAGACATATCTCAAGTCAGGAGAGGCACCAAAATCTTAAAAATCAGCAAGATTATGCCTTTTAGTTTAGCGAAAGAAGGAGTCTTGACTGAAGTGTTATAGTTAAATTAAATCCAATAATTGACCTGGATAATACGTCTCTACAGTACAACCTTGCTTAAGACCTAAGATTTAATTACAAAGCAGTGACCTATTGGATCTTTATGAAGCACTAAAAACTAGAGTCACTGTGCATGCCACTAAGCATGCGTTCATTCCTACAGCAACAGAAGGATAATCATTATTTGTTTGTTTGTTTATTGTTGAGGTAAGGTTTTTCTGTATGGGGGAGGGACTGGCTACGTAGCACAAGGTGGCCACCCAAGTGCTGAGATTACAGGTGAATACTACCACATTGAGCCGGAAACTCATTTTTTAAAAAAGTGACTCCCTAGTTCAGTCTGCTAAAAAGGGCTCAAAAACAATCAGTCTGGTCTTAGTAGATGGAGGAACCCAGATTCAGTTTCCGTTTTGTTTAGTGGTACTGGGGTTTGAACTCAGAGCCTTAGTGCTCGCTAGGCAGGAGCTCTACCACTTGAGCCACATCTCCAGCCTAGAAACTTGTTTTTAAAGAGAAAAAGAGTCTTACTTGAGGGCAGGCGGAAACACTGGTGACTGGACAGCTTCTTGTCTGTGGCTAGATCCTCGGTGGCGTTCAGCAGGGATAGGCTTTTCTGGATTAGGAGAAATCTTATATTAGGATTAGTGTGAAATGTTTATCTCCATCAGCAAACCCAGCTGCATCAGCTTAGAAGGACCATGTTTGGTCAGATGTCTTCCCAAGAATGTCTTCAGCAGGATGTGATTAGTTTGTGCACTTGTCAGCCTTGTGGACCACAAGTGCTATTGGGATCAGGACTCCTACCTAGCAATGTTCATGGATTCTGCATCTAGGGGGGCTGGAGTTTAGAGTGGCAAGGTTTGACATCCACAACACAATTCACCTCTACTTTCTCTGTCATTTCTCTGACTTTTCAAAATTCATGACCTTGGCTGAGCTGTTAACTCTTAAGATATGTGAATGGCTCTTAGCATTCAGATTTGTAGGGTCTTGGCACTTTCTTGTCCATCCTACCTGTCCTGTCTGCAAAGAGATATGTGCTTGGCACATGGGCTGCAGCCCTACTGAAGATCCTGCTTGATGAGTCCAGGTCTGAGCTGGCTTTGCTACACATTATGCGTTGCCAAGTGAAAGACCATTTTGTTTCAAGAACTCAATTTTATATTTCAATTAAATCAGGATTCCACTTATATGCAGACACGTAATTAAACATTACTTTCAGAGAACATGCTTATCCTTAGAATAAATAAGTTTACCTTCACAAACACTTGACGTGGCCTGTTGAGAGGCAACTGGAGTCTATGCAAAAGAAAAGGAAAGGCAGTGCTATTCAAACTAGCAGAACATGGAAATACACGCCAAAGTAATACTATTTTAGAAAAGTGTTGGTCAAGTTTTCTTTGACAGATAGTTGTCCCTTCACTCACACACAGTTCTAAGCCCAACCAGACAACTGTCCAGAAGTGCCTCTTGGAGGCAGCTTGAGCATCAACTTGCTCTGTCAACAGTGGTGCTTGTGCAGTGAGCAACTTGCATCTAGCCTCACCTTGTATGTTTGCAAGTGATTGTCAACTGCAGGCTTCTAGTAGGTTCCAGGCCCAGGTGGACCGCCTTCTATGAGGGAATGGCCTAGGTTCACCAGGTTCTGGCAAGCATCTGAGTTTTGACTGAGTCTGTGTGCCTGATAAGACACTGGCCTGCCATTTGCTCCAGGGTTAAGAGGCTGGAAGTGGACACAGGGACTTTCCTTGGTAAAGGCAAGGTGTTAAGAGGCCTGGAGCCTGGCTGTTTGTTTTCTGATCTGTCTGCATACACTTAACAAAGGAGCTGCCAGGGTCTAGCAAGGAAGAGCTACCAGAGGATCTGCAGTCCTAGCAACTGTAAGGACAGCAGCTTCAATAGCTAAGAAGGTGGTTTTCATGATAGCAAGAAGCATTTTCAACCTTAATGAATATGGAAACACAGAGCAAGAAATAGGAAGCACTTTGAAATGGAAAAGTAACTTACTATCTTCAATGGGGTAGCTGTTTTCCTCCTGGGGAATAAAAAGAGATTGGCTTTAATAAAACATACTGAAAATGAAGTGAAGTTGACTACCATCTTATTGACAGATTTAAAGAGGATCACATCTATAATTTTAGCTACTCAGGAGTCTGAGATCAGAGAATCATGGTTTAGAGCCAAGTTGGGACAGAAGGTATGCTTTAAAAAAATAATACATTGAGCCAACATTACAACATTCATTGTTTGCAAAGAGCTTTTGTTTGTTTGTCATAGAGCTTGAACTCAAGGCCTGGTGGACTCTGTCCCTGAACTTTTCTGTTCACGGCTAGCACGCTACCACTTTGAACCACAGCTCCACTTCTGGTTTTCTGGTAGTTAATTGAAGGTAAGAGTCTCATGGATTTTCTTGCCAGGGCTGGCTTTGAATTGTGATTCTCAGATTTTAGCTTCCTGAGTAGCTAGGATTATAGGCATGAGCCACCAATTCCCAGCTTGTAAAGAGCTTTTAAATCCAGTAAGCAAGAATAATTTGTGTATCACTTTGGAAAAGCACCTTGCCACTGGTGTTTGAAGTGTACACTAGCGTATGTGCAAACATCATGTACATTTATTGCATATCATTTTTCTCTTTGCAAGAGCAGTAGAAGAGGAGAAGAGAAAACCTGCTCTAAGGACTCAGAATCATTCAGGGTCCTCTGAAGGTGAGGGTATCTTGCAGAAAACTTGGTCAGTATACTCAAGATTTAATTGAATGTAGTTAGACTCTTAGCTTCCCATGTCATCAGGAGCTACCCTGGTCCAATGTTCAGCCTGCTTGAGGGGGTGAGGAATGTCCATTGGAGGTTCCCAGGGCAGCAGGTTCCTAGAATTCCATTCATCCAGTCTCACAAGGTTTCTGCCTACAGTGATAACTCACCCGACCCTGGGCAGTGGGGATGGCACCGAGGGTGAAGATGACTTGGAATCCCAGGCTCCGCTGTTCCGACCTGCACAAAGACAAATGAGGGTCCGTCGTGGTGTTCTGTCCTTGGGTCTGATGATGTCAGAGAGGCTGGTTTTTCCAGCAGACTCACATTTTGTGTTGCTTTTAGCTAACTGTGTCTACCAGGTCTGAGGCTATGAGGCAAACCTGTTGCTATATTTAAAAACAGTATGTACTCTTAGAGGAGGCAGTGTGTAAGAAAAACTTCTTTTTTCCTATCCAAGTAGTTTTGCTTCCTTCCAGTTAATCTTGTGAGAATTGATTTTTGAAAAGTTCCTGCTTTGGCCCAGAGGCTTGACCCTTGTTAATTACATTTTAGTTACATCCTTTTCCTGATGCACTTTAATTACGGCATCTCATTAAATGTCCCTTAAATTTTAGTTACATCCTGTTAATTGAGCCACATCCTTTTGCAGGTTGTGAACCTGAGCTCAGCCAATCTGAAAAGGGAGGAGCCCACCTGCTCTGTGCTTGCTTGACAAATTTTTGCTTGATGGCATACTCTTCTGCAGAAGTTAGCTTTGCCTTGTCAAGTTCCTTTTGAGTTGATGTCCTTATTCTTACACCCCAACATCCCAAGCTGTTTCTTCCATCTGAATAGCTCTGAAGGACTTCTTATGTCCACAGACAGGCCCAGAGCCACCTGATTCAACCAAGAGCTCATACCTTATGTGTATACACTGCACAGAAGATGACTACAGATGGTGTGCAGAGACAAACAACTTCACACCCACCACCTCCAAAACAGGCATACATCTTTATCTGGGACCCTCCACTTCAACCCAGTATATCATTCAACACAGTACCTCACCTTACTGGTGGAGAATGTTCATTAGTTCATTTCTGAGGTCCTAGGGCCTTTGCTTAGGGCCCCCATAGGCAAATTAGGGCAAGTGGTAGACTATGCCCCACAGTTCACCTTCGGAAGTCATCCACGGGACAGAGGACCTTGTCCTCTGCCCCAGGCCTCCCTCCCCTACCAGGAGACAATGCTAATCTTTATGATGGAGAGAGGGAGAGACACAGGGTAAATCCTCACCTAGAGATTGAAGACAGGCTTGCAGGGAGAGACCATCCCCTCAGGAAGGTGCTCTGCTATTTGGACACTGTTAGTCAGTGAGATAAGTCACACAAGTACTTTACCTGAAGGTGTCCCCGGAAGAGGTGTGGGCTTTGAGGAGCTATTTGGTTTGGTCGATCTGTTCACCAAGGGAGCTTAAATAAACACATACAGAATAATTACAGAAGGTGGCTCATACCTGTAATCCTAGCTACTCAGGGGGCTGAGATCTGAGGGTCGAGGTTTAAAGCCAGCCCAGGCAAGGAAAGTCCATGAGACTCTAATCTCCAATAAACCACCAGAAAACCAGAAGTGGTACAATGAAGAGGTGAGGGACAGTACCCAGGCCCAGAGTAAAAGCCCCACACTGACAACAACAACAACAAAAAAGATACAGATACAGATAATTACAGAATTCCCGTTTGATGAGGGTGCTCTCTGTTCTGGCCAGCGGGGAAGGGACATACTGAGATGCCAGAGCAGACAGCCCTGGCATAGTCCCTTCTGAGACTCTCCATGCTTTCCCTGGAACAGCCTTGAATGTCCTCACCAACTGCCAGGAATTTCCAGGGGCTTCCCACTGCAAACTCACCTTTTTCAGATGGAAGTGGACCGCTTTCTGTGGGGTGAATATAGTTTTCATTGTCTTCCACAGGGACCACATAATCAGCCTAAGAGAAATGTAGAGATGAATGGTGGACTGTTAGGAGGACTGATTTTTTTTTTTTTAAGAGAAACCTTATTGGGCAATCCTTCGCATAGGATTGCACTTTGTAAACCACAGTGCAGTGCATTGGGCATAGAGTCACGCCTTGGAATTTGCTTGTATGCATTGTATTTGCATAAAACCAGTGGTGCCCTCTTGTGTATTTTACATGATCTAGGGATCACCATTACATAAATGGGAATGTAAATCATTGTAGGGTTCTGGAAGTAATGGCCAGAAAAAAAGTGATTATAGGGGTTGGGAAGGTAGCTCAGTGGTAGAGCACTGGCCTTGCATGCCTCTGAAGCCCTGGGTTCGATTCCTCAGCACCACATAAGCAAAAAGAAAAAAGCCAGAAGTGGTGCTGTGGCTCAAGTGGTAGAGCGCTAGCCTTGAGCTGA